>NC_092879.1:93738740-94018740 GCF_028372415.1 Notamacropus eugenii | reverse complement strand
GAATTTGAGTCTTCCATGTGAACAGAGAGAAATGATGACCTTTAAATATCCTATTCATTTTAAGCCTGCAGTAGATGATTTTAGACCAATTAATTATAAGCATTATAAGTAAATGAGTTATTAGCGTTCATGAATTCTATAACAGCCAATTTGTTCCTGTTCCCAAAGCCTTGAAGAGGCTATTTTACAATTTCTTTGAGATGTAACCATAGGAACTAAGTGGCTGCCAACATAAACCTTTATAATTAATGGAGCTAAGTTTTCACCTTTAGTGAGTCCTATTGCAATAGATACAGAATGGAGGAGATGGACCTCAGGACTCGTGTCTTGGATAACATAAAAATGGGATCCAAGAATTAGAGCTAGAATTCAGGTTACAGGTCATTCATCTAGTCTGGAAGAAGGAACTGAGGCCTAGACAAGGCAAGTGACTTGTGCAAGGTCATACAGGCAATAAGTGTCAGAGCTGTGATTCAGGCCCTCTGATTCCAAGTCTAAGGCTCTTCTCATGGGATCAAAGCAAAACATTTCCTGAATGTAAAGGTGTGCTTATCCAACCAACATTTATCAGGCACTTCCTAGGGCCAAGGGCCCTGTACGTAAACCCTGTTGCATATACAAAGCTGATTCACTATCCAAGTTCAAAGCTACCATTTCTGTGAAGCTTTTCTTGGTCGCCACTAAGTATCTAGTGTGCTTCTCCTGTCTTTTCTCTTTTCCTAAATCATACTGTCATCATCTCAGTGTTAGAAGGGAATGGAGAGGTCAGCTAGAACAGTGCCCTTGTTCTACTTTGGAGAAAACTGACCCAGGTCAGAGAAACCATTTGTTCAAGGTAATATACCCATGAAAAGTGGCCAAGCTGGGATCTGAATCCATGTCCTCTGCTTCTAAATTCAGTATTCCTCTCATTGCACAAGTTCCTCATCGGTAGTTATAGTGGGTAGTCACCAGAATGCTGAACTTGAAGTCAAGAAGACTTGAGTTCAAATCCTGTTATAGACAGCTACTAGCTATGTAAATCCAAGTCTACAAAAAATCACCAAAAATCAAAAAGTTGACTCCAGGTATGCCATTCCAGCTTTGTGAGCCTCTGTTTTCTTTTCTGTAAAATGGAGTTACCAACAACTCCAACCCTGTAGAGGGGTTGTGGGGGTTCTGTGAAGCAATGGACACAAAGCACATACACACTCTAGAACTGTCAGCGCTGGTTGTTCATATCATTGTCCATCTCTGTATACCCCACGCTGCTTTTCTCTTGATGGCGGTTAAGTCAATGCCTATTTCCCCAGAGGAAAAAAAAAAAGAAGTATGTCTCTGAGAACATGTCACCAAAATAGAAAAAGGAATGATTAATGAACTGAGTAGGCCATTTAAAAGTTATTTTAAAATCAACAAACCTCCCAAAAAGCACAAAAGAACAAATCTTGAAAACTAGAGGGAAAATGGGTGAATTGAAAAACCAAAGGGCTACTGGACCGATAAAACTAAAAGCTGATTCTTCAAAAAGACTAAGAAAATCAATAAACCTTTGGGTAACCTGATTAAAAATAAGTGGGGGCAAAAATCAAATGAACAAAATAAAAAATGAACAAGGTGAAATCCCAACAGAGAAGGAACAGAAGGAATTCTCTGAGCCTACCATGCCCAGTTGTGCACCACCAAAACAGAACTGGAAAGAAAGAGAGAATTCACTATTTCTAGCCACTAGCAAAATATCTAAATTAATAGAATACCAAATAGATACTTTCAACCATCCAGTTTCAGAGAAGGACCTTGAAGGAATAGCTGTGAAGGAACTAGCAAAGAGAAAAACAAAACAATCTGGTCCAGAGAGTTTTACAGGAGAATGTCCTCAGCATTTAAAGATCTACTAGGTGTCTCCAAGAGACAAATTATTTTCAAACACTGAGAAAGAAGACATTTTACTGAATTCTTCTTATAAGCCATATATATGCCTGCTACCTAAACCAGGAGAGACTAGGACAAAAGAAAGAGAACATAATGTTACTAATATATGACTAATGAATAATGATTTCGTTTTTTTCATCCTGACAAGATGTTAATACAGTCGAAATGAGGTGGATTTCTACCAGAGATGCAAGGGAGGGGAGGAATCAACAAAGCACACCAGCATATTAAAGACAAAATCACGGAAAAGCACATGATTATTTCATTAGCTGCAGAAAGAGCCTCTGACAAAGCATGAAGCCCATTTATCAGTCAGCAAGCATTTAGGTAGCCACCATATGCCAAGTACTGTACTAAGCACTGGGGATACGAAGAAAAGCACAGTCCTTGCCCTCAAGAAGCTCACTCTCTGAAGGGGAGGACACAAGATGAACAATGATGTACAGCCAAGATATAGACAGTGTAAATGAAAGGTCATTTCAGAGGGAAAGGCAGGAGAAAGAGAGGAAAAGGTGAATCAGGAAAGACTTTTTGCAGAAGATGAGACCTGAGCTGAATCTTAAAGGAAGCCAGGAGACAGAAGTGAGCAGGGAAAGGGTGCGAGGCAGTGTCAGAATGACATAGATTTATGTTACAAGTACTAAAAAACACAGGCTAAGAGGGATCATTTTTAATAGGATGAAAAGTATATCTCTAAAGTTAAGAGTTAGCAATCATATTCAGTGGAGAAAGACAAGAATTTTTTCAAAAGTAAAAGCAAAGTAAAAGCTCACATTTCAAGTTTATTTTGTACACTTCACTGGATTTTCTAAGTAAATCATCATGTCATCAGCAAATATGGATAGTTTTGCCTATTTTTTGTCCAAGCTTATGATTTTAATTTTTTCTCTTATCTAAAAAGTCATACAGTGACAAGTGAAATCAATAGCCCAGAATTAGATAAATCCAAGACTTACTTGGGTTGCCAAGAAATGGATAGCAATTTGGCAGAAATTAGTTTTAGATGAACATCTTATACCACATAGCACCATAAGCTCAAAATGGAAAAAAGGACCTTTTTCACTTCCTTCTTTGTATCCTCAGTGCTTAGCACAGTGTCTGCCAGTAGTAAGTGCTTAATAAATACTTGCTGATTGGATGAAAGTAAAGGTCACACAATTAAAAAAAAATTAGAGGAAAACTATATCAGGTGCCTTTCACAGGGATGGCTATGGGGAGAATTCTTAACCAAATAAGTAATAGAGGCAAAAAGACAAAATAGATCATTTCAATTACATGAAATTGAAAAGTTCTTGTACAAACAAAATTCATGCAACAAAAGGAAAGCACTGAATTAGAAAAAATTTTTTATCAAATATCTCTGACAAGAGTCTGATATACTACACACACACACACACACACACACACACACACACACACACACACACACACACACACACACACATATATGAACTAATACAAATATCTCAGACCAAGAGCCAGTCTCCAGTGGATAATTAATCAAAGGATATGATCAAATGATTCTCAAAAGAAATGCAAACCCACTAACAATCAAATGAAAAGTTTCTCCATATCACTAACCATAAAAGAAGTGAGAAAAAATCTAAAACCTCTGAGGTTCACCTCACGTCCAGGAAATTGTTAATGATGACAAAAGTTGTACATAGTCAATATTGACCTTGGTCTCTCCAAATTTATTCATGGAAAGTTTGCAGACAAAAGTCACCTAAATAATAATAGTAGCTAGCCTTTATATACTGTTTCAAGGCCTACGAAGCACTTTACAAAGTGCTTTGATCTCCTTTGATCTTCACAGCCACCCTGGGAGGTAGGGGCTGTTATTATCATCCTCATGTATAGATGAGGGAACTGAGACAAAGAGCAGTTAGGTGACTTGCACAGAGACACAGAGCTGTGATTGTCTGTAGCTCAGGTTCTCATGTTGATAATCCACTCCAAGCTGGATAAGACATCAGTCATCTAATCCAATTGTCTCACCTTACAGAGGAGGAAACTGGAAAGACAGTGGGTTACTCATGTAGCAGTTTTCTACAGGTAGGTTAAGGTATGGGCATGGAATACAGGGAACTGATCTGACTACATGAGGAGGGGGAAATAGCACCAATGTAATGGAGAAAGAAAGAAAATCTAGGATCCAGAGTAAGGATTCACAACTAGTAGGAAGAACATTTTCTTTTCTGTTTTTGAGACTGGGAGTATCATATTCTCTCTCTTGCTCTCTCTCTCTCTCTCTCTCTCTCTCTCTCTCTCTCTCTCTGTCTGTCTCTCTCTCTCTCTCTCTCTTTCTCGCTCTCCCTCTCGCTCTCTCTCTCTTGCTCTTGCTCTTGCTCTAGCTCTCACTCTTCAGAAATTCAGTAGCCACTGACAAGCCTGAACCCAGTGCTGATCAATATGGAAGCTTTAACCTGTTTTGTTTTCCCAATATAGACTGGTTCACTTCTCCTTAGGCAACCTGGTAGCCCTCTGCTCCCAGTGGCTTATGGTATTAGTGACAAACTTAGTTCAGACACCTGATTAACTTCGTCATGATTGCAGTACAGAACCTCTGAACTCAAGTGACTTACTGGCCTCCACCTCTCCCAGTAGCACACACTAGAGGCATGCACAGGGACAATCCTTCTTCTGCTGTCCAAAGGAGAAGGTGATGATAAAGCTTGTGAGGTCTGAAGGAATCTCCTATCAAACAGACTCTCTGCAGGCAAAGGGTAGACAAAGTTGAAAACCAACAAAGGTACCACCTGTTCTTTGCTCAGTCGGGCAGTTAATTCCAGAGACTCTTTTAAGCTTATACCCACGGACTTAAACTGAGTCAGACAACTGGACTTGCTGATGAACCAAGATCCCCTGTTCCCCAGAAGACCCTGAAATCAACACTATCTACAGAATCACCAAAATTGGGGATGACACTCAAAGTGAGTCCACTGACAGAAGCCAAAGAACTCAAGGAGTTTAGAAGGAGGAAACAGATCAGATGAATGAATGAATGAATGAATGAAAAAACAAAATACATAGGATTACAAATGAAATGAATTGTAATTAAATTATCAAAGTATTTGGAAAAATAAATACAAATGATCCCAGTTTAAGAACTACTGTAAGGAGTTGTCTGGGGACCCTGAGAGGTAATGGTGACTTGGCAAGAGTCAAACAGTCAATACATCAGTGGGAAACCTTGAACCCAGGACTTCTTGACTCCAAGGGTGTTTCTTTATCAAACACACCATGCTGATTCAAGATCCTGTGATTTTGTGAAACAATATACCAACTAGTCGAAAATATTTTTGAACCAAAACAACTATTGGATTACATTTTCTTCCTGTGAAAATGGAAGTTTTGAAGTCCTGTAGCCATGGCTACAGGGGCTGCCTCGTGACTGGTTTCTCTTGGCAGTCACCACATTTCCTTATACTGCTGCTGCCCACCCACCCTCCTTTCCCCCTACCCGTGCCTTGATCTTCTCTCAGTTTGGGATTTAATTAAGGAATAGAGCCAATGAAAAAGAGTGTGATAGCTGCACCCCGGGGACAGCGTGTGACTTGGAGATGAATACAGAAGCTTGGTGCTCCCAAATTTTCCAAAGTAATTGATTTTTTTCTATTTCTCCCAACACTAGATAATTGAGGGTAGACAGTCACTTCTCTAACGATGTTTCCAACTTTGGATCGACCCCAAGCAACACTAATGATGTGACAAGTCAGGTTTCAAAATTGTATGGTCCCTCAAAGTGAGGAAGTATGGCATGCTGGGTAGAGACCTCCTCTTGGAGTCAGGACGGATTCCAGTTGAAATATTGCCTCCGATGCTCATTAGTTATGTAACTCAGGGCAATCATTTTGTTTCTATGTACCACAGACAGCGCTGTAGGACTTAGAACCTCTTTCTCCTCGTTTTATCTCCGGGTTTAATGGAAAAAAACCCAACTAGATTCAGAGTCACAAGGACTGAATTCAAATCCAAATTGTCATTCACTGTCTGTATGACCTTGCTTGAGTCATTTGACTTCTCTGAGCCTCATTTTCCTCATCTGTAAAGTGAAGGAGTTGGACTATCTCTGTTGTGGTGCAATAGAAAAGATTCATTGAGAGGAAAAGGTCTTGAGTCCAAATTCTGACTGTGCCACTTATTCCCTGGGTGACCCTGGGCAAATCACTTTACTTCTTTGGGCCTCAGTTTTCTTATCTGTAAAATAAAGGAACTAGCCTCTCATTTCCATCCAAGCTCGGCGTAAATGATGTACTAAGTGTTGGTGGAAGAAATTCTTACCCCAGAAGCATAGCTCCTTAGCATATCCTGCCATGCTCCTTGAAAAGGGCATTGAGCAGTTAGTTAGCTGAGAATAACAGGAATGGTTTTGCTTCATCACTTTGCCCAACCCATTTTTATCCCAATTTTAAAGACATAAGTTGAAATAATGAGTCCCTTAAGATAAAAAAATGTTTTCCCAAGCAAGACAGATAAATGTTACTGTTGTTCAGTCATTTCAGTTGTGTCCAACTCTTCATGATCCCTTTAGGGGTTGTCTTGCCAGAGATCCTGGAGTGGTCTGCAATTTCCTTGTCCAGTTCATTTGACAGATGAGAAAACTGAGGCAAACAGGGTGAAGTGACTCACCCAGGGTCACACAGATAGAAAGTGTCTGAGGCCAGATTTGAACTAAAGAAGAAGAGTCTTCCTGACTCTAGGTCCAGCACTCTGTCCACTGCACCACCTAGCTAGAATTATAGATAGATAAATATTAGGTTTCAAAGTTCCTTGTCTCTTCAGAAATAGTCTCCAAGGTATAACTTAGCCCCAAACTGAGCTCCCATCAGCTCTTAAAGGAGGACAGGTTTGCAGTAACTCCTCTGGGCCCCTATGTTCAAATCTCACCTAAGTTCAAATCTCCCCTCAGACACTTGACACTCACTAGCTGTGTGATCTTGGGCAAGTCACTTAACTCCAATTGCCTCATCCTGGGTCATCTCTAGTCATCCTGATGAATATCTAGTAACTGGATTCAGATGGCTCCGGAGGAGAAGTGAGGCTGGTGACCTGCACAGCCCTCCCTCACTCAAAACAAAGTCAAGTGCAAGTCATGTCATCATTTCTCTGATGGCATGGTTTTCGGCAATGAAGGACAAATACATTCACAGTGTAGACCTATATAGGTGTGTATATCTACACACACACACACACAGGCACAGACACATACTTGCATACATTCACTTATACGCACATACAGACATCCGTCGCCCCCCACAGAAGATCAAGTCCTGAAGAAGGTAGGGCCTGTGTCCCTTGTCTCTGTATCCCCAGTGCACAGCATTGTGCCCTGCTAAGAAGTCACTTAACCAATGCTTGTTGAGTTCATGGATTGGCAGATGGGGAATTCAGCAACCCAATGCACACAGTGAGCAAGCTGGAGAACATGAACTTGAATGCCAAGTGCCTTCATCAAAGTCCACTCCAGCACCAATCACACCTTCACGTGACCTTTGAGATATCCCAATTCCAGACTTTCTTGAAGTTCAAATCTATTTACATGCCAAGTCAGGCTAAAACAACCCCGAGCAGTGACTGTGTTGCTCTCAGTTCCCCTGAAACTCTCTGAGGGCTGTCCCTGAGAAGCTGTTTGGCTTCAAAGAAAAAACTAGTGATAAAGGAGAAGGTAGGAAGGAAGTCAAGAGAAGTGAGGAGAGGGTCCAAGAGCCCCTACCTTAAGGAAAAGCAATTTGTGACTTTTCAATGATCCACAGACTTCTAAGAGCTGCTATAGATCATCTCCTCCAATACTCTCAATTTATGGAGGAAAAGACAAGCCCAGAGTGAGGATGTGACTTGTTCAAGGCGGTGAAGGCAACACAAGATTCCTGGCTATCCAGGGCTCTTTTCATTATGCCATGATTCCTTTAAAGAAATTTTACCAAGAAAGCAGCTGTGAAGAAGATGGGTGAAACAGGGAGAAAAAGAGTTACTTTTCCGAGGACAAGTAAGAGCTAACTTTAGGTATATTAGAGTAATGTGATGAACATATTCATTTAAACCAATGACTTCTGGGATTGATCTGGCTCCATCTGTATCCATCAATATGCCATTAGATACATGGTCTATCAAGGTGGGCAGACTATTACACAGCCACACTTTCTTCTCCTGGGCCGCTCTTGTTCATGGCCGCCAATCCATCTTCTTAAAGGTCTGTGAAACGCACTGCAAGCCCTCTTTTTATTGTTCCATGGATACCAAGGCAACATTCGAGCTGCTGCACATCTCTTCCTGTGCTGCGTGACCATTCAGTCTCTTTCACTGATCTATATTGCCTTGAATAGTAGCTTCTTAGGCCATTTCCTATACACATTTAATCCTCATGACTTCCCTTGAGAAGGAAACAGAACTCTTATTATTAGCTCTCTTTTGTATGAAAGGCAACTGAGGGCAATGCACAGAGGCAGTTGGTAAAGCAGGAAGATCCAAGTCAGATCTAGCCTCAGATCCTTACTCGTTGCATGACCCTGGGCAAGTCATTTAATGACCTCTGTCTACCTCAGTTTCCACAACTGTAAAATAAGAATCATAATACCACCTACCTCTCAGGAGTGGGAGGATCCAAAGAGGCAATGTTTGTAAAGCAGCACTTCCCACAGTGCCTGGCACATAGTAGATGCTATGTAAATGCTTATTCTTCCTCCCTCTTGCCCCTTCCTTCCCATTTCCTCTAACAGAGAGGAGATATTGTTAACTTGCTCAAGGTCACATAGCTTGTAAGCATTGGACTCAGAATTTGAATTTGGATGCCAGCCCTTGCACCAGTCAGCTGCCTTTCAATCCCTTTCTGATCATCTCCCTGACCTTATTTTTTACTCCTTCTCTGTCACAGTATAATCTGGCCTAAGCAGCAAAGGATGACCAAGGGAAGGGACAAATCATGGGAGTGAGGGAGCCTGAATAACTTCGTTACTCATCACTGTGTAACTCTGAGCCACTGAAACACTGGTTTTTTTCCAGAAAACAAGGCTGTCTCATCTGTCGCTGTTTCCCCCAGAGTACCTAATACAGGGCCTTACACAGAGCAGGTGCTCAGACTATTTTTATTGAATGAATAAAACTTGGGAGAAATAGAGGCAGGTTTAAATGATCTCTCCTTCCATTGGGGGAACACAAAGAAGGAGACTGGGATGCAAATTATGGAAAAAATAATAAAAAGAAGCATGAAGGAGATGATTTGAAAGGGCTGCTACAAAGGTCAGATGAGATAATGTGTGGTGTGAAAGCCTTTTGCCACCTCTAGGACAGTATCCTCCAATAAAGGTGTTATGATCTACTATCCCCTTTCTTTTCAGGTTTCAGATTGATAGCTTCAGAATCTGGTGTTAGGGAGGAGGGACCAGAAAGCCACTGTAGCTCCAACTCCTCTGCCCCATGAGGATGCAAGTAAGTGGAAAAAGAATGACCCTGCAGACTGTGGCTGTGTAGGGTGTACAGCAGGGGGTAGGGGAAGGGATTATGCAGGGAAGACATTCTCTCTTTTCTCCCAAATAGTGAGAGGAGAAATGTGAGGCAAGGCAAAGGTGCAAATGGAACACAGCTTTCATTCAAATGACATTTTACCAAATAGCTTCTTGAATTTTTGCTTCATTATTTTGAAGAACTTCCAAATGTCGAGTCAAGGGGTCTTCTCAATAAAAAAAATCATCTGTTTGTCTGCTTGTAAAACCTTTATTTGGAGAGGCTTTGTCCAGCTCTATACAATAGCTTTAGTGCAAGAAGTTTTCAGAAACAGTCATGGTAACAAACATTGTTTATTAGCAAAGAGCAGGAATGATAAGTAATAAAAAATGCCCACAGGGAGGTATAGATAGACAACCCTCAATAAATCTAGAGGGCTGTGACCATGTAGGCAAAATCTCACCATCAGCATAGGATCCAGGGGGCTTCAGCCCCTATGCACACAGGGGGGTTACAGTCAATAAAGGCAAAAAGTTAAGCAGAAGCTCCTTTTGTCTGCCTTCTGTGCCTACAGGGAAGCTGATCTACATAAAGTTGTAGAATCATAGATTTTGAGCTGGAAAGGACTTTGGAGGCATGTAATTCAACTCCCTCATTTTACAGGTGAGGAAAGTGAGGCGTAAAGAGGTTCAGTGACTTTCTAGGATCATTCTGCCAGGAAGTGCCCGAGTCTGGGTCAGAATTTAGGACTTCCTGACTCCAAATGGACCATTAAATCACAGGGAGAGAAAGCAACTGATAAATTATAGCAAAAGGTTGGGGGATGGGGTAAGAGAAGGAGGAGTCATGCCCACAGATGGCTACTTATGATAACTGTTAAGTACATAGTAGTGAAGAGGTCATATATTAGGGGGAGAGTTGGGAACTAGATCTCAGAGGAAAAGATACAGGGCT
The DNA here is from genome assembly GCF_028372415.1 of Notamacropus eugenii. Taxonomy (NCBI): domain Eukaryota; kingdom Metazoa; phylum Chordata; class Mammalia; order Diprotodontia; family Macropodidae; genus Notamacropus; species Notamacropus eugenii. The sequence continues at coordinate 94,008,432 of NC_092879.1, read as the reverse complement.
TATCTGACTATGTTTGGGGGCTGTTTAATATTATTGAGTAGAAAGATGCAACCAGCCCTGGACCCTCATGGATGCAGATTCAAATTGTAGGGATGCCCCTATCCCACCCAGTTAGAAAGGCTCCGTTCTCCCATGATTTTATCCCTACCCAGTTAGAAAACTGGAACTTTTTGATAATAATGCCAATATAGGCATTTCATTATTGTCCATATGTAACAGGCCAAGATAAAAAATAGCATCAAAATAGTAAATTATTTTTTATCAAGGTAGGAAAAAAAGATGAATAGAAATAAACAGAAATAAACAGAAAACTCATAGAGTCAAAGCGCTGAAGGGTCAAACCCACACTCCCAAAGGATCTGCTTTATACCCTACCTGACAAGTGATCATAGAATCTCTGCTTGAAGATCTTCAATGAAGGGGAATGAAGGGGAATGAAAGCCAGGGTGGTAGAGGGAAAAGATGGAGTTCAACAACTTGGCCCAAATCCTGCCTTTGTTTCTTCCTTCCTCTGCAAGTCATTTAACATTTCTTTTTCTCAGTTCCCTCACTTGTAAAATGAGGGTGTTAGAGCAGATAGCCTCGGAGGTGCTTCCAAGCTCTAACTCTATGACCCTCTAACCTCTTAAGGTAGCCCATTTCATTTTCTGGTCAGCACAGATTTTTAAGAAATTTTTTTCCTGATACTAACCCTAAATTTGCCTCTTTGTAACTTCTGCTCATTGCTCCTGTTTCTGTCTTCTGAGGCTAGACAGAACAAGTCTAATCTCTCTTCCCCATGAGAGTCCTTCAAATACCTACCCAGAGGGGCCATCCACGCCCTGAGTCCTTGCTGTTCTAACATCCCCAACTCCTTCAACCTATACTCTTAGGAAATAGCCCCAGGGAGTAGAAGCAGAGACTTGCTAGAGCTCTTCCCCCAGTCCCAGCCAAATACCTGTAAAAATGGCTCTAAAGAAATTCTGGAGCTACAGAACCCACAGAATGACAGTGTGAAGCATATCTCCAGTCCAAGACAGCCTGGAAGGTCAACAGGAAATGTCTATCCCACTGCACTGGGAGCAGAGCACAGTCCAGTGTGGATCATGCCAGCACAAACAGGACCTAAGCAGGCCTGAGGGGAACTGAATCTCTGTACCTGTGGTGGTTTCCAGACTTCACAATCCCAAAACATGGAAGACAAATTGGAAAGTCAGTGGAAAAAACTTGTTAGATCTGTTTGAGAGTAGAGTGATCCTGTACCAGCCTCAGGGTGGCAGAGGGGGGTGGAAGAACCTGAGGCAGCCATAGCAGGGGCAGCAGCAGCTGCTGTTTCTGGAGCTCTTGGCCCAGAGATTGTGGGGGGATTGAATGGCTGACAGTATACCCCCACTCCCACTGGAAGCAGAGAACTACCTTGACAAAGAACTCAAAAAGTCAAGTAAATGGCTGGAGAAATGAGCAAAAACCAGAGAAAGAATCAGACTATAGAATCTTACTGTGGTGACAAGGAAGACCAAAACATGCAAACAGAAGACGACAACAAAGTCAAAGTTCCTATATCCAAGGCCTCCAAGAAAAATATGAATTGGTCTCAGGTCATGGAAGAGCTCAAAAAGGATTTTGAAAATCAGGTAAGAGAAGTAGAGGAAAAAATGTGAAGAGAAATGAGAGTGATGAAAGAAAATCATGAAAAGTGAGTCAATTGTTTGCCAAAGGAGACACAAAAAGATGGTGAAGGAAACAACACTTTAAAAATAGACTAACCCAAATGGCAAAAGAGATCCAAAAATGTCAATGAGGAAAAGAATGTTTTAAAAAGCAGAATTGGCCAGATGGAAAAGAAGGTCCAAAAGCTCATTGAAAAAAATAATCCCCTAAAGATTAGAATGGAGCAGATGGAAGCTAATGACTTTATGAAAAATCAAGAAATTATAAAACAAAACCAAAGGAATGAAAAAATAGAAGACAATGTGAAATACCTCATTGGAAAAATAACTGACCTGGAAAATAGATCCAGGACAGACAATTTAAAAATTATGGGACTACCTGAAAGCTATGATCAAAAAAAGAGCCCAGACATCATCTTTCATGAAATTATCAGGGAAAACTGCCCTGATATTCTAGAACCAGAGGATAAAATAGATATTGAAAGAATCCACCTATCCCCTCCTGAAAGAGATCCTGAAAGGAAAACTCCTAGGAATATTGTATCCAAATTCCAGAGCTCTCAGGTCAAGGAGAAAATATTGCAAGCAGCCAGAAAGAAACAATTCAAGTATTGTGGAAACACAATCAGGATAACACAAGATCTAGCAGCTTCTACAATAAGGAACTGAAGGGTTTGGACATGATATTCCAGAAGTCAAAGGAAGTAGGATTAAAACCAAGAATCATCTACCTAGAAAAACTGAGTATAATACTTCAGGGGGGAAAATGGTTATTCAATGAAATAGAGGACTTTCAAGCATTCTTGATGAAAAGACCAGAGCTGAATAGAAAATTTGGCTTTCAAATACAAAAATCAAGAGAAGCTTGAAAAGGTAAAGAGGAAAGAGAAATCATGAGGGACTTCTAAAGTTGAACTGTTTACATTCCTACATGGAAAGATAATATTTTTATCTCTTGAGACTTTTCTCAGTATTAGGGTAGTTGGAGGGATTATGCACATGTAGACAGAGGGCACAGGGTGAGTTGAATATGAAGGGATGTTACGTAAAAATAAAATTAAGGAATGAGAGAGGAATATATTGGGAGGAGGAGAAAGGGAGAAATAGAATGGGATAAATTATCTCTCACATAAAAGTGACAAGAAAAAGCTTTTTCAGTGGAGGAAAAGAGTGGGGAAGTGAGAGGAAAAGAATGAACCTTACTCTTACTGAATTTGGCTTAAGGAGGGAATAACATACACATTCAATCTGGTATGAAAATCTATCTTACACTACAGGAAATTAGGGGAGAAAGGGGATAAGCAGTGGTGGGGGAATGATAGAAGGAAGGGAAAATGGGAGGAGGCAGTAATTAGAACTAAACACTTTTGAGGAGAGATAGGGTCAAAAGAGAGAATAGAATAAATGGGGGGGGGGGGGTAGAATAGGATGGAAGGAAATATAGCCAGTCACAAGATGGCCGTTATGGTGTTTTGCATGACTACACATGTATAACCTTGCTTGCCTTCTCAGTAGGAAAGACGAGAAGTTGGAACTCAAAGTTTTAAAAACAGATGCTAAAATTGCTTTTATATGCCACTAGGAAATAAGACATACAGGCAATGGGGCGCAGAAATCTATCCTGCCCTACAAGAAAATAGAGGGGAAGGGGATGCGAAAAGGAAGGGATGTGATAGAAGGGAGAACAGATTGGGGGAAGGGGTAATCAGAATGCACGCTCTCTTGGGGTGGGCAGAGGGAAGAGGTGGGGAGAAAATTTGGAACTCAAAATCTTGTGAAAATGAATGTTGAAAACTAAAAATTAATTAATTAACAAGAAATGGAAACAAAAAGGAAATGGACCCAAAGCTCCTTCACTGTTCTGGATGCTCTCCAGCTTATCCAAATCCTTTGTAAATGTTGGTCTAAATCTGGCCTTACCAAAAAAAAAGATATAAAGGGCCTATCACCTCCTTATTCCTGGAAACTCAGCTTCTCTGGTAGACAAAGACTTGGCAAACCACTCTAGTATCTTTGTATGGAAAAACCCCAAATGGGGAAGAGTTAGACATGACTGAAAAATGACAGAACAACAAAAAAGTTTTCTTAATGCAGCTAATAATCATATTAGCTTTGTTGGTTACCACATCACATTGCTGACTCAAAGGGAAACTGTGGTCCACTAAAACCCCTGGCTCTTTTTCAGACCAGCTGCTATCTAACCATGCTTCCCTTCATCCTATACTTAGAAAGTTGAATTTTTGAACCAAATTTTAACTTGACATTTTTCTATACTGGATTCCATTCTAAAATAATCAGTCCAGCAGGCTAGCTGTCAAGCTCATTCTGGATCTTATTTGGACCCCTGTCATCTGAGGTGTTAGCTACCCAATCCCAACTTGATGTCATCTTCAAATTTAGAAAGCACAGCAACTGTGCCTTTATCTAAATCATTACTATAAATATTAAGCAGAATAGAGCCCGGTGTAGGTCTCAACCTAACCCCCTTTCCTTCAAAGTAGTTTGAGAAAAAGGGCTCACAGGATCAAATAGAAAGCATGTCAAGTTCTCTCTCTGCAACTGGGATGAGGGAAGTGCAGCTTTCCTTCCTTACACAAGGCCTTGGCCTCTCTACTTGACAACTATTCCTACTGCCATCTTGTTACTTGCTGCTCACTCAGTGGCTCCCATTTTCCATGTTGTTCCTGGCTTGGTTTCAGGCAATATGCATAACTCACCAGGGAAAATGGATTTGTGATCTCATCAATGGGAGTACTCCCTTCTCATCCAGTATAAACCTCATCCAGACCTCCCTGAAATCATCCTCCATATGACATGCTGAAAGCCCAGGTACAGCACTCAAGTTTAAAACAGATCTAGTTTCCATTTGTTCAGAACCCTTTGAAGGCCATCTCCTTAGAAAATGCCAGACACTCTGAGTATGTTTTAGTCTTTTCTAAGAGGTTTGGGTCTCCTCTTAACTCCAAGGCTCCTCCAGGATTCTACACCTCTGGGACTGGGATCAAGGATCTGGGAAGGGAGACCTCTGGTCCAAGTCATGATGGCGTCCTGGCATGGGGCTTAAAAGACACCAGGGAAAGCCTAAGGTAAATGAGTCAGTGAGTTAAACCTACGTGAAACACATTCCATCTCACTTTCTTAATGACTCTAGAGCTTGCATAGGGATCCCCGTTTGAAGAACAATGGTGTACATGCAAAGCAGTTACAGAAGGAGTTGACCAGCACTGAGAAATGTGGAAAGGGTCAATGCCCTAAGGATTTTCCTAAAGTCTTTGCAAGTATTGGAAGGACAGGATGTGCACAGTGGGAATTAGAAACTTCATCACTCTTCAAAACTTTGCTAGAAGCCTAAACCAGTGTTTAGCTGTAATTATTCCCATTGCAGAAACAGAAGCAATCTTGTAGGAATCAACAATAATACCTTCCTTGGGGATGGAGGTGGATGGCTTATTGTCACCTCGATTTAGGCTTGGAGGTCTAGCATTTAGGAAGCCAGCTCCTCTTTGAGCCTCTACCTGCAAGTACCAGTACCAGGATATTTTATCCCCATGAAATTAGGCAAAATGGAATTCTTGATTTAAACTGCTAACCATAAACATTGACAATACTAAGATCACATTTTTTAAATAAAAACTTTATAATGAGAATGAAATTTAAAATGCAAAGAAATACAAATATATAATTCTCAATTTTTATGATTCATTTCTTAATCTGTTTCTCATTTTATCCCCAGGTTTGAGTAAGAGAGTTCTTTTGATTTGACTTGAATCTTTTCACTGAGGGTCAAAAGTATACAGTCTGGGAAATTATTTATATACATACAGACACATACACATACACATACATACATACACATATAGACAGTCTGGTGCTCCCACACCATCGCCTGTTGTCTAAACCCTTACAGGACCTGTTCATCTCTCTGTGCAGAGGTAAGTGCTCACTTACATTTAATCTAAGGTCTGTCATTCCTTTTTTTCTTAGCTGCTGCCCCTCTGCTCTGAGTGCCTAGAACAGGCAGTCTGGTATCCCTCACTCTGTCATTCTCCCTTTGAAGCTGAGGGACCTGTCAGGAACCAAATGGTCTCTTTGTCAGTATCACACACCCTACTCAGGGGGTGAAATCAACTCATTTCTGCTGTATCTTGTAGTTACACAAATCTCAATCATCATTGAACAGTCATTTAAAAATACTTTTAAACTGAATCTAACAAGGTTGTTAAACAGAACTACAAGAGTAAAAAGTCTCTGCAGTAAAAGCATACTTGAAAGCCCTCCACTACGCATTCTCTCATTTGATCCTCACAATAACCCTATGAGCTGAACAGCGTTACTACCTCATCTCCCCAACCTCCTCCCATATTATTATTCCACATATATAGAGATATATACATATAGAAATATAACTATATCTGCATGTATACATGCAGATATAGATATATACATATATATATACATACATAGATATAGATATATGGAAAGACTTAGAGGGAGATCAGATCGCTTGGCGATGGTCCCACAATGAATCTCTGGTGGATAAGGCCTAAGACCCTATCTCCTAGGTCCACGTCTTTTCCATCCCATCTCCGCTGCCTCCTATTCACCACTTGGCCACTCTAGTTAATTCAGATGAGTCAAAGCTTTATTGTTTATGGACCTCAGAACAGTCTGAGTGGTACCAGACCCCATATTCCTAATCTTCTTTTAGTCCAAATGCCCTTCCCTCCAAATGGACACATTATAATATTAATATGCACAGGAGAGCCATAATAAGAAGAGACATCTAGCGATAGTCCAGGGCAAGTACATCCTGCCTCAAAAGACTTTATTCAACTACCAAACACACTAGAAACAGTTCATAATGGAGGATGGCTGAGAAAATGGATGCTTTTAATTCCAAATTCAGCTGGCAATTTGCAAATAAGAAATAAATTGACAATTCATCAACTTGCAACACAGATAGCTTTTGTTGAGATAGTGCTGCTGGGCAGGCAGAGCCATCGTTGAAGCCGAACATTTTTTCTAAAGGGATTTTTAATTGAATGTGCTCCTGGAGATGCGTCCGACATCATAAAATGAACACTCTGTTATTGTTGCCATTTGCTGCATTTGCCTCAGGATGAACCTATAATATGCTAATCATTTTTCTTGGCCAGCCAAAAACACCCAGATTATCTCCCACCCCCATATACTTACAGTTGCTCCTGGCTACTGAAATTAGTCCAGTGAACTTCACAAAGCCTCTGCCTCTGTTAGCATCCCTCGTCAGACTCCTCCAAAACATTCAAATTTGACTTCCTGCAACTCTCTTGATCACATTCAGCTCCTGACTCAATCGTTTTCTGATGAAACTGCCATCCGTGCCTGCTTCGCCTGGAGCCCTGGATGGCTAATTTGCAGGCCCTACTTGGTTTTGCTCAAATAGTCTTTAAGTCTTCTTATTCCATTCTGGAGCCAAATTGGGATAAAAAGGCAAATTCAGTGGGGGTGATTTCAACGATTGATTCATCAGGTTACAAAAATTAGAGAAACTATTTCTCTTATTTCTTTAAATAGGTACATGTAAGTTTTTAGCCTTTTCTAAAATGAGCAGAATATAAAATGCCTTTTGTAGGCAAGAGTTCCAACTGAGAAATGTACAAGGATGGTAAAGCCAAGTGGGATAGAGTACAGTTTGCACTCATTGTGCCAAGAGTCAGAAGACCTGGGTTTGAGTCTCAGCTCTGCCAATTACTATCTGTGTGACTTTAGGCAAGTAATTTTGCCACTCTGAGCCTTTCTTTCCCAATCTCTAAAATGATAGGGTTGGACTAGATCATCTCCTGGCTATTCCAGCTCTAGCATTCTGTAGCAACTTCGAGATGCCAGTTTTAACTCCTAGTTCCTGTCAGAAAGAATCATTTCTTCTAGGCCCTGATCTTTGGTTTTTCTATAGAGAGACAGGCATGGAGACAGGAAGATTAAGTTGTAAAGTATAAGTTGTCGGGCTCTGGCCCTTGAAGATTAAGCACTGAGATTATTTTCCTCACTTATTACTCATCACCTACTCCATGTCCTTCATTTTGGCCTGATACTTGATAAAATTTCTCTTCAGGATATAAGGGAACAAGAGAGCATATGAGTCATGAAGCTTTCCCTAGAAATTCATTATGGATTATCATATTGCGGTTCGTCACCACTGTAACTTTGCTTGATCTCAAGGCTTCTCAATCGTGCCAAACACATTTCTGAGGAGGTGGTTTTCACAGCCTACCCTTTGGATATAGATTGGCATCATGGGAAACTTGAAAATGCCTCCCAGCTAGAATTATTTTCTGCAAAATGAATCCTATTCTGCCAATCAGACCTAGGGGCCTCAGTGGCACCATAAAATCAGATTTGGAGGTTGCTGTATTATCTCCTACTTTGTGTAGCTGGGCTATGTTAACATAGCCCCATCCATCCAATTGTTTTCATGGCTGAATTAGTTGCTGCATTCATCATTACAGTCGAACCATCTGGTCAACTGTTCAATAGTTCGGCCATCTTTCCCCCAAATGGCCAGCCCAATCAATTGAGTCAACCCAACCTCAGGCCCCCAGAAGAACAATCCCCAGGTACCCTACATCTCCAAGATACAGATTACTCTGCATGCTCCATCAGACTATACAGGATACCATTCTTTTTCAGACTCCCATGGTAAAGGCATCTTTAATAAATAATGACAGTTCAAGGCTGATATTGGTTGAGTTCCAGGTTTTTAAAAATTAAAGTCCACAAAACACCTATGCAAATGATGTGTCAGTTTTGTACATTATAGAGATTAGTTTTCTTTGGTCATCCATAAAATCCAGTGTACATTTCATTCTGTGACTAGAATCTTAAGAAGAAATGAGCCAAGCAATGAAAGCAGCGAGATATGAATCACGTTGAATTCTAAAAAGGCTGTTATTGGAATATAGAACACAAAAGAAAAAAAAGCAACCAAACACTTTCATTGTGGAAAATTAATTATTTGTGCACATAAACTTTTTGGACTACAAGATAAGGAATTTTTGAGACTGAATAGGCATTCTGGAAGGCATAAACAGATCATAAAACATTGATTGAAATCTGCTGAAAATTCAATGGGATTATACTGTGGGATAATACAAGATAGCAACAACGTGAACAAAAGGCAACCAAACTCATCTTCCCTCCAATGAGTAATTTCAGATGAGAGAAGAGATGATGAAACATGCTTTTCTCCTTTCAGTACAGGGATGGGGCATCATGGGAGCAAGGTGCTCCATGTACTACACAACACACGCTTTACTGCTTAAATGGTGCTCTTGGTTACTTGGAAAGGTTCTGTGGTGGAGGCTGAGAGCTTGGTAAGTGATTGTGATATGAAAAATGAAAGGCATCAATTAAAGAATTCCATCATACCAAGCTAGAAACCATGGTCCTTTCTAATCAGGAAGCTGTTTGTTCCATAAAGGACACTTGTATTCTTTGCCAAGGAGATAAGGAGGCTAGAAGCTTCATGCTGCCATCCGGCAGTTTTGTGTATTGGACGCTCCACATGCTCTCATGTTTGCTATTTCTTGTGAGAGAGGCAGGTGAGCAATAGCATTTCCATGTAAATTTGGAACATCCTACTTCACATCTTAAAACTGGGTCATTGCAGCCAGCAAATTCACCCCAAATTGCAGTTCCTGGACTCACAGAGGCAGACTTGTCAAAATATTCTCATCAGCTGAGTAAACTTTTGCTCAGAGCGAAAACAACAGACTGGAAAACACAAGTGCTCTGTAAGCCATCAATTAGACCACACATCAAGATGGACTCGTGTCACAGAGAAATTATGGCAATGGCATATTCAGAGAACTGGAGCTTTTGTTTGGCTCTGAGAAACAGACTATTTCTAAAGGGAATAATATTGGGCAGAAATCCCTCTAAATGGTTAGGGAAAGGGCAGGACCAGCCACAGTTGATTTCAGTCACAGGCCCAAGCATGAGCTGCCTTTGAGAAAAGAAAGCCTTATTCAGGGCCTCTAGGACTAACAAGGGCAGTTATAATCATGCCTCCTCATATCTCCCAAAGATCAGGGTGAATTACTATGGGTATTTGATCTGGAAGAGGTAGAGAGTATGGATAGAAGGGGGAACACATGAGGCAGGGAGATTGATTAGAAAGCTATTGCAGTAATCTGGGTGCAGAGTGATGAAGGACTGTAGCAGAGACCCTGGCAGGAAGAATGGATAGGAAGGGTCTTTCTGAGAGATGATTATGAAAAAAAAATTGACAAGATTCGGTGAAAAGAGGGATGAATGAAAGAGAAGAGCCAAAGACAATTTCAAGGTTTCAGACCCAGAAGACTGATAGAATGTGTTCTGCCTCTTTCTTTGATTTCTTCACAGGAAAGGCCTAAGAGTGGTACGGCCCATTCATGGTATTTGCAGTTTAGTAACATTCTAAACATTCTATTTAGTAACTTCTAAATTGTTTTCCAGAAAGACTGGACCAGTTCAAGGCTGAGCCAACAGTGTCCTAATCTGCCTGTTTTCCCATAACGTCCCATTCTTTTTCGGTTATCTTTACTATTCTGATGGCTATGAGGTAGAGATGATTTCATTTGCATTTGACTGTTAGTAATTTTGAAACGTGTGATATGATTGTTGAGAGCTTGGGTTTTTTCCTTTGAAAAACATCTGTTCATCTCTTTTCACCATTTATGTATTGTGGAATGGTGTTTACTCTTATAAATTTGAATCTAATCCTTATATATCTTGGAAATGAAACCTGCTGCTACAAAGATTTTCCCCCAGTGACCTGTTTCCCTTCTATTGTTAACTATGCTAAATCTGTTTGTGAAACACTTGCCTCATTTTCTATAACAAAAACTGTCCATTTTATCTTCTGGTTTCATCGTGACATGACCTCATCCTCTGTTCAGAGATCCAAAAGGTAACTGCTTCCTTTCTCCCCTCATTTGTTTACTATATCAGCTTTTATTCTAAGTCAGAAAGACACAGAGCTTAACTTGGGAAGATGGTATGAGATCCTGGTATGGATCTAATTTCTGCCAAACTCTTTTTCATCTTTCCTAGAATTTTCTGCCAAAAGTACAGACTAGCTGTTTCCTAAGGGCCCTTCCAACACTAAATTCTAGGACTGGGATAAATTTTGGTCACTGAAGAATAATAACAGCAATCCCTTAAAGTGTCTAGAACTGTTTACCTCCCTTTTTTTGATCTTCATAGGTTAAGGAGGGAGGGTTTCTACTGTATATATTTTTACAATTCTTTGTCATCATCAAACCAACCAAATTTCAAATGCCAATCCAAGCAACATTTTGTAAACTGGGCAGCTAGATGGAGCCATAGTGCATAGTGCTAGGCCTGGAATCAGGACAACTAACTAATCTTCCTAAGTTCAAATGTGACTTGACATTTACTAGCTGTGTGATCCTGGGCAGGTCACTTAACCTGTTTGCCTCACTTTGCTCATCTGTAAAATGGGAATCATAACACCTTAATCTTTCAGTGTTCTAGACCAGAGGTGTCAAATATGTGACTAACAAGCATTCCTGACTATAGATAGAACAAGATTAAAATGTAACTGTTAAAATGTCATTTTATATTACATTGTAAATTAACTACACTGTAAAATGTAATTGCAAAATGAAATGTAATTCCTGTAGTCAGGAAGATCTGAGTTCGGATTCGCCCTCAGACATTTACTAGTTGTATCACCCTGGACAAGTCACTTAGCCTCAGTTTCCTCAACTGTAAAATAAGGATAATAGCAGCACCTACCTCACAGTTTTGGTGAGGATTGAATGAGATAACATTTGTAAAGTGCTTAGCACAGTGCTTGGCACATAACAGGTGCCATATAAATGCTTATTTCCTTCCCTTCACCAACTGGGAAATATTTGACAAAATAAATAAAAATACAATAGGACGCAGATAATGTTGATGTGGTTTTCCAAGTTAATATGCAACCACAAGATTCCTTACATACTGTTCAGTGGTCTGGTTCCATTTGAGTTTGACACTCTGCTCTAGGCAGCTCTTTAAGATATGAGTTGCAGTGAAGATGCCAGGGTAGAAGGAGTTTCCTTACGTGGGAGGTGTCTATACCAGCAAAATCACAGGACCAGCATCATGAGGCCAGAATAACTAGAAGGCTATTGCCATAGTCCAGGTGAGAAGTAACAGATGTCTCTGCATGGACAGTAACTAAGAGAAGGAGTCAGATGGAAGAGGTGCTGGAGAGGCAGACTTCAAAGGTTGCATCAACCTCTCCATTATTGTGAGAATAAAATGAGACCATTTGCAAACCCTAAAGCACTCCTATACAGATGCTTGTTGCTGTTCTGTCATGTCTGACTCTTAAATTATACTGTATTTGTTATTGTTCAGTCATTTCAGCTGTGTCTGACTCTCCGAGGTTTTCTTGGCAAAGATACTGGAGTGGTTTGCCATTTCCTTCACCAGTTCATTTGACAGATGAGGAAACTAATGCAGACAGGGTTAAGTGACCTGCCCAGAGTCACATAGCTACAAAGTGTCTGAGGATGAATTTGAGGTCAGGTCTTCCTGACTCCTGGCCTGGCACTCTATCCACAGCAGTGCCACCGAGCTGCCTCCATATGTTTTAGTTGCCACCACCACCATCATCATCATCATCAGTACTGTCATCATCATCGCTACAGAAAGAGAAGTTTGCCAAACAGCACCCCCAAGAAGCGTTGCCAAGTCAGCCCATAGCAGACCTGGCACCCAAACGAGGAAATCACATGCTCCATACACTACACTGATGTTTGCAAATTCCTAGGTAAAGGTTTCATTAGAGTAACAAACCAGCTCTCCAAGATAGGCAAGACCAAGGGCAGAACCAAAATGGTGGAGTAGAAAGATGTACCTACTCTAGCTCATCCCCTAAGCCCATAAAATACCAGTAAAAATGACTCTAAACAAATTATAGAGCAGTAGAAGCCACAAAACAACAGAGTGAAAGAGATTCCCAGCCCAAGTTAGCCAGGAGGGCCGACAAGAAAGGTCTACCACACAAGGTGTGGAGCAGAGCACAGCTCATGGAACCCAGCCCAGCCTTGGCCACATGGCACTGGAAGAACAGGACCAGAGCAGGACTCAGGGGTGGAATCCCTGGCAGCAGTTATGGTTCTTAGATCCCTCAATCCACAGCTTCAAAGGTCAGTGAGAAAGCTTTTCACCTGGGCGAGAAGGGAGCAGGATCCTCCCCTAGCCCTGGTCTTGGGTAGCAGTGGCAGCAGTAGCAGCATGCATTTTTTGGAGCCCTCTGCCTTAAGACCCTGGGGGAATTGAGCCACTGATCTGGCTCTCAGCCTTGAGTGGCAGCCCTGGGATGAGGAAAAGTGCTGGGTGGTGGAGCTGGTGGAGGCTCTGAAAAGGGAATTCTACTTGCAGATCCGGGGAAGAAAAGCTTTGGTAGCTCCCACACCAGAGCACAGGCCAGGAGAGGAGTAACTCCTCTGCCTTGATTTCTTGGAGGAACTGAGAACTTACAGGTCTCCAGAGTACACCTTCCTCTTGACAAAGGACTCAAAAGTCAAGTAACTGGCTGGAAAAATGCCCAGAGAAGGGAAGAAAAATAAGACTATAGAAGGCTACTTTATTGGTGAACATGTATTTTCTTCCATCAGAGGAAGACCCAAAAGTCAAGGTTTCTGCATCCAAAACCTCCAAAATAAATATGCAATGATCTCAGGCAATGGAAGAGCTCAAAAAGGATTTTGAAAATCAAGTAAGTGAGGTGGAAGAAAAATTGGGAAGAGAAATGAGAGTGATGGAAGAAAGTCATGAAAAGTGAGTCAACAGCTTGTTAAAGGAGACCTCAAAAATGCTGAAGAAAATAACACTTAAAAATAGACTAACTTAAATGGCAAAAGAGGTTCAAAAAGCCAATGAGGAGAAGAATTCTTTAAAAAGCAGAATTAGCTAAATGAAAAAGGAGATTCAAAAGCTCACTGAAGAAAACAGCTCTTTAAAAATTAGAATGGAGCAGATGGAAGCTAATGACTTTATGAGAAACCAAGAAATTACAAAACAAAACCAAAAGAATGAAAAAATAGAAGATAATGTGAAATATCTCATTGGAAAAACAACTGACCTGGAAAATAGACCCAGGAGAAACAATGTAAAAATTATGGGGTGACCTGAAAGCCATGATCAAAAAAAGAGCCTAGACAACATCTTTCATGAAATTATCAAGGAAAACTGCCCTGATATTCTGGAACCAGAGGGCAAAAGGAATATTGAAAGAATCCACTGATCACCTCCTGAAAGAGATCTGAAAAGAGAAAATCCTAGGAATAATTCTAGCCAAATTCCAGAGTTCCCAGGTCAAGGAGAAAATACTGCAAGCAGCTAAAAAGAAACAATTCAAGTATTGTGGAAATTCAATCAGGATAACACAAATATAGCAGCTTCTACATTAAGGGACTGAAGGGCCTGGAATATGATACTCCACAAGTCAAAGGAATTAGGATTAAAACCAAGAATCACCCACCCAGCAAAACTAAGTATAATACTTCAAGGGAAGAAATGGTCTTTCAGTGAGATAGAGGACCTTCAAGCATTCTTGATGAAAAGACTAGAGCTGAAGAGAAAATTGAACTTTCAAACACAAGAATCAAGAGAAGCATGAAAAGGTAAACAGGAAATCATAAGAGACTTACTAAAGCTGAACTGTTTACATTCTTACATGGAAAGATAATATTTGTAACCCTTGAAACTTTTCTCAGTATTTGGGTAGTTGGAGGGATTATGCATACATACATACATACATACATACATATCTATATATCTATATATAGATATACAGAGGGGACAGCGTGAGTTGAATAGGAAGGGATGATATCTAAAAAAATAAAATTAAGGTGTGAGAGAGGAATATATTGGGAGGAGAAAGGGAGAAACAGAATGGGGCAAATTATCTCTCATAAAAGAGGCAAGAAAAAGCTTTTTCAATGGAAGGGAAAAGGGGGAAATGATAGGGAAAAAGTGAAGCTTACTCTCACTACATTTGGCTTAAGGAGGGAATAACATGTACACTCAATTTGGTATGAAAATCTATCTTACACTACAGGAAAGTAGGGGAGAAGGGGATAAGTGGGGTGGGAGGATGATAGAAGAGAGGGCAAATGGGGGAGGGAGTTATAAGAAGTAATCACTTTAGGGGAAGGACAAGGTCTAAAGAGAGAATAGAAGAAATGGGAGGCAGGATAGGATGGAGGGAAATATAGTTAGTCTTATACAACATGACTATTATGGAAGTCTTTAGCAAAACTTCACATTTATAGCCTATATTGAATTGCTTGCTTTCTCAGTGGGAATGGGTGGAGAGGGAAGAAGGGAGAAAAGTTGAAACTCAAAGTTTAAGGAATGAATGTTAAGAATTGTTTTTGCATACAACTGGGAAATAAGAAATACAGGGGTATAGAAATCTATCTTGCCCTACAAGAAAAGAGAGAAGATGGGGATATAGAAGGGAGGGCAGATTGGGAGAAGGGGTAATCAGAATGCACAGTGTTTTGGGGTGGAGGAGGGAAGAGATGGGGAGAAAATTTGGAACTTCAAATCTTGTGGAAATTAATGTTGAAAGCTAAAAATAAAGAAAGAAAAAAAGAAAATTTACAAAGACCAAAAGATAGGCAAGACCAGTAAATGGGTCTGGAGATTGTGCAGATATTTATGGTATGCAGGTACCAAGTGCAAGTCTAGTACTCCAAGAACTGTATTGGCAGCAGGAAATACCTGTGTGCTAGGAAATGTGACCTCACCTGTCCCCCCATTCCCTTCACTGCTCTCCCATACCCCTACCTGTAAAGCAACCCCCTGACTCTCTCCAATTATCACAGATTAGAATCACAGATCTGGTCAGAGGGATAGAGTTGAGGAGGAGTGGCCCTCAAGAGCCCATCCACTATCCAGGTCATTTACATAAAGAGCCCTGAGCCTGAGCATCAAATCTTTCCAGGCCAGTGATTGCTTTTGTCTAAAATTTCCTTTATCTTTTTTTCTCACACAGCTTTAGGCTGCCCTAGGCTCTTTTCCCAGCCCTGGCTTGATGTTGACACTGAACAATTGACTGGCAACAACCCCAGAACCTCTGACTGAGGCAAGCCCTTACACATTCTTTGTGCCTAAAACCTGTGCAGCCAGCTCACAACTTCTATGGTAGATAGAGCAATAAGCCATCCCCAGGGAATGGCAAGGTAATACAGAGACACATGGGGACAACAGATTCCTGATGCCATGCTGATTTGCCTTCCTGGAAAATCTAGGCTTCTATCCTTTGACCAAATCTTATCAACAAAGTTAAGTTCCAGGAAGAAATCTGTAAACCAACCATAAAACATTTGAAGAATAAATAATTTCTTATGCTATGTAAATTTTTTATCAAAAATAGAGAAAGAAGGAAACTTACCAAACTGGGTCTATGAAACAAATATGCTCCTGATACACAAACAAGGGAGGGATAAATCAGAGAAAGAATGATACACCATTATCTCTAAGGAATATTCGTGCAAAAACACATAAAATGTTAGCAAAGGAACTAAAACAATATATTAGAAAAATATTATGACCAAGGTGAATTTATACCAGAAATATAAGGATGCATCAACATTAAAGAAACTAGTAGGAAAATTAATCATAATGATAAGAAAAAAAATCTCAAATTACATGATGATATCAACAAATACAGAAAACTGTTCAACAAAATACTGCATTCATTTATGTTGGAAGGAGAAATCATAGGAATGAAAATACTTTTCCTTTATGTGACTGAAAGCATACCTCTAAAAAGAAAAGATGAGCATTATTTGTAACAAACAGTAACAACTTTCCAAATAAGATCAGAAGTGAAGCAAGGATGCTCACTATTTCTACTCTTATGATATAATATTAGATTTTCCAATTAAAACAATAAGAAAAATAAATTAAGGAAGTAAGCATTGACAAAGAGGAGGTACAATTATATCTTTCTGAGGACAACATGATGCTTATTTACTCAAGTGAATTTTTAAAATCAATCAAGATAATTTATAGTTTCAGTAAAGTAGTAGGATATAAAATAAATCCAGAAAAATAAAAACCATTTCTGTACATGATTACAAAAATTAAGAAAATTAGATAGATAGAAAACCCTCTTAAAAATAAAATTCACCAGGAAACTTGGAATGTATCTGAATATATACAGAACCTATATTTTCATAGAAATAAAAGAATTCTTAAATGATTATAGAAGTATTCAATGTTTAAGGCCAAGCCATACCCATAAAGTAAAAATGATAATACTACCCAAATTTATCTACAGATTTAGTGTTACACCAATTAAACTAATTAAGGGATTTTGAATAGAATTAAGCAAAATGCTAACAAAACCTTTATGAAGGACCACAAGGTCTAGGATATCAAAGAAAGTAATGTAATAGTAATTATCAAAAACTATTTGGTACTAAAGAAATATAGAAAACCAGATCAGTAAAATAGTTTAGGTAAGCAAGACCTGGAAACAAAGACATAGAAACTGTCTAGTGTTAACCCAAGAGGACAGCCTACAATGGAAAGGCTTCTTTATTCAACAGGAACCGCTAGAAAAAGTAGAAAACAGCATGGTAGGAAATATATTGAGAATAGTAGCCACATCAAACGCCACAATAAACGCAATAAACAGTCAACATAAAGGGGCCAACCACATGAAATTAGAAGATAATAACAAATGATTTCTTTCTCAAGTAGGAAAAGAGTTTATAACCAGTCATAAGGTAGAGGATATATTATAAATGACAAAATAGAAAATTTTCATTAAATAAAATTTAAAATCTTTTGTACAAACAAAATCAATTTGGCTAGAACAGAATGTCAGCATTGGAAAGTTGGAAGAGATCTCAGCAGACATCTAGTCCAACTCATCCACGAAAGGAGTCCTTACATTACTGGCAAGTAATCATCCAGCCTCTGCTTAAAGACCTCCAGGAAGTGGGGGAGCTCACACCCCCCTCACTTCTTCATGTAACCTAGTTGATTTCAGGGAAACCTTTCCAACCATATTTGCCTCTTTTCAACTTGGACTCACCACTCTGGTTCTGCCCTCTGAGGCCAAACAGAATAAGCCTAATCACTCTTCCACATGACAGCATTAAAAGTATTTGAAGACAGCTTCCACATCCTCTTCTATTCTCGAGGCTAAATATTGCTACTTCTTTCCACCACTGTTCATATAACGTGAACTCAATGTCTTTCACTATCCTGGCAAATGGCAGCTTGGTGGTGCAGTGGCCAGAGTACTGAATCTAGAGTCAGGAGGACCTGAGTTCAATCCAGCCTCAGATATTTACTAATGGTGTGACCATGGACAAGTCACTTAACTCCACTCATAGCCATCCAATTGGCAAAGATGGTAAGTGACGACAAAATTCAATACTGGAGGGACCCTAGGAAGACAGTAGTACTAATTCATTGTTGGTGGATGTATGAAGTAGTCCAACCAATCTGGAAAAATTTATAATTATGTAAAAAAGTTACCAAAACTTTCACATCCTTTGACCCAGAGATTCTATCATGGTTCATATGCCAGAGAAGTTAATAGCACCAAGAAAAGATCCATCTGAACCAAAAATATTCATAGCAGCATCATTTATAATAACACAAAGCTAAAGCAGATCATGGGCCCAATTACTGGAATTGTGGCACATAAATCTAATGGAATTTTATCATGCTCTAAGAAATTACAAATGTGAAGAATGCTGAGAAATATAGGAAGTCACAGATAAAGTGAAGAAAGAAGGTCCAAACGAACAAGTGCAGCTACAACAATGTGAAGAAAGATGACAGCTAAAGCCAACAAGACTTAGTGGATAAAATGGAAAATCCACCCAGTTGTTTTTCAGTCATAGCCAACTCTTTGTGACCCCATTTGGGTTTTCTTGGCAAAGATACTGGAAGTGGTTTGCAATTTCCTTCTCCGGCTCATTTTATAGATGAGGAACTGAGGCAAACAGGGTGAAATGACTTGTCCAGGGTCACAAAGCTGTTAAGTGTCTGAGGTCAGATTTCAACTTATGAAACAAAATCTTTCTGATTCCAAATCCAGGGCTCTATCCACTGTGCCACCTTTCTGGCTCAACACAATGGAAAACATTGGTACCAAATTATTATTAAAGATAAATCATATATCCTTCTATTAAGTTAACAAGCAATAAACTACAAAGTGGGAAAGTGAGTTGCAGTCACTATTATGCACTCTTGCCCAACCATTTTCAAGAATAGCCCTTCTGTGGGGTATGATTTGGTGTTTCTTAAGAGCCAACTATGTGTCAATAAAAATATTAACATAAAAAGTAATTTAAAAATAAATTTAATATCTAACTGGTGGATCACTGATCTGAGCAGCAGTACTATGATGGACAGAGCATACAACCTTCTCTGGTGCATTATCTTGCATAACTCTTGTCTGTGTCTTTTCCAAGTTCCATAATAGATCTATCACCAGAAGCTTTCCTTTGATCCTTTGAGTATTCTGTGGATAATAGTATATCATTTGGACTGTCAATCTCTTATCCCTCATACATAACACGACTGCCATCCCTCACTCGCAAGACGTCACTGGTAATGTTAGAAACTATCTGTTTATGGAAAATCTATTTTTTGCTTTAAGGGTTTTAAAATGGGAAACAAAAAAAAAGTCTGACCCTTTTTAAAAAGCAGGAGACAAATTTGTAAAATTGAGATAGAAAAGGAAAAGAGAGATGTATAAGCAATGCATATAATCTTTGTTCACTTTCTAAAAGAGCAGATGGCAGGATCACAAGGTAACTAGAGAAGAAGCAAGAGCCAGAAGGTCACAACAGCATCATCGGGATCAAACAGGTAACAGAAATCCGACATGTTGTGCTATAAAGGAATATATGCTTTCCCAGAAAACACTGCACACAATAAATGATGGTACACTTAAAGAATCGTAGAGAATCCACTAAAAAAACTTAGTTGAAATAATTAACAACTTTAGTAAAGTTGCAGGATATGAAATAAACCCACGCATATCATCAGCCTTTCTATATATTACCAACAAAGTCCAGCAGCAAGAGATGGAAAGAGAAATTCCATTTAAAATCACTGTAGACGTTAGAAAATACTTGGGAATCTACTTGCCAAGACAAACTCAGAAGCTATTTCAACATAATTACAAAAGATTTCTCACAAATAAAGTCAGAGCGAAATAACTGAAAAAGTATCCGTTGCTAATGGCTAAACTGAGCCTATATAATAAAAATGACAAGTCTACCTAAACCCATTTACTTATTCAGTGCCATACCAGTCAAATTACCAAATCAAATTATCAAAAAATTATTTTTTAGAGCCAGAAAAAAATAATAAAATTCATTCAGAAGAACAAAATTTCAAGGATCTCAAGGGGATTAATGAAAAACAGTGAAGGAAGGTGGCCGAACCATACCAACTCTTAAGCTGTATTTTTTTATTTTCATTTTTAACACAGTTCATATCACATAAAACAATTCCAACTTTTGGTTGGGTGATACTTCTTTTAAAGCATTTACAATATAGACCACAAAGAATTTTTTTAACATTAACCAACTGAGACACAAGTAATAACTGTGTATGCTAACTTCACAAGCTCTTGACCTAACTGTCTACTAAGAATCAAAGGATCCTAATTTATTGTTGTTGGTCTAAAGTCCTATGCCTAATAGCTTAATTTTAGACAACCTCGGATATTCCTCTACCCATAATCTATAACAGAATAGATCTGGTATTAAGCTTACAAACCTTTTGACTATAGAAAATTGCCACCAAGAGTAGGGACATTGCAGGGAAACAATATCTCCCCAACTTCATGTCAGTTCCAGGCAGGATTAGATTATCCACTTACATTCAGTCAGGCTTAAAGTCTGCCAGGTGTCAGTGGGGAGACAGAGTCAGGAGAATCCTACCTCAGCCCAGGATGAACAGCCACTCTCCCACCCTTCCCATGAGATCACTTTTTGCCGTTCATACCAGCATCTCATCAGCTTACTGACATCATGGATTGGAGGCTCAGACCGCCTTTCTTGCTACCCATACCTGGAGTTAGACTCAGTTAATACTCCCATAGAATCTTAAAATAGCAAGTTCCAATAGCCAGGTTTAAAATATGATTATAGTTTCACTTTGACTAAGGAACATCTTTTGAGGCAAGTCTTAAGTGACTTACATGCCTTTCTATACATGTTCTAGTTCCTGATTAAATGGCAATCATAAAATCAAATTTACCATTAACCCCTTAACTTTTCCATCAATGCCAAATTTTACCTGAGGTTACCGTCCTCTAGGAAACTTCGACTAAAATTCTTTTCTCCAAACTAAAGATGTCTCTGATTTAGTCTCAATAATTAAATTCAATTGTTTTAATACTAATTGCTTTTACATCACTTTGTAACATGTCCAATTTTTCTCCCCATCTCTCCCCTTCCCCACTCCCTAATACTTTGCATTCTGATTACCCCCTTCCCTCAATGTACCCTCCCTTCTATTACACCTCACCCTTCCCTGATCCCCATCTTCTCTCTTTTCTTGTAGGGCAAGATAAATTTCTATATCCCATTACCTGTGCTTCTTATTTCCTGGTTATATGTAACAATAATTTTCAATATTCATTTCTAATACTTTGAATTCCAACTTCTCTCCCTCCCTCCCCCCCTACCCATCCCCACTGAGAAGGCAAGCAATTCAATACAGACTAAATATGTGTTGTTTTGCAAAAGACTTCCATAATAATCATGCTGTGTAATACTAAATATATTGCCCTCTATCTCACTCTATCCCCTCTTAACTTTTTATTCCCTCATTTGACCTTGTCCCTTCCCAAAAGTGTTTATTTCTAGTTACTCCCTCCACCCATTTGCCCTCACCCCACTTGTCACCTCCTCCCCTACTTTCCTGTAGTGTAAGAAAGATTGTCATACCTAATTTAGTGAGCATGTTATTCCCTCCTTAACCCATATGTGAAGAGAGTGAGCTTCACTTTTCCCCTCTCCCCTTCAACCTTTTTTCCTCCATTGAATAAGATTTTTCTTATCTCTTTTATGAGTTATGGCCTGCCCCATTCCCTTTCTCCCTTTCTCCTTCCAGTATTTTCTTCCCTCACACATTAATTTTTATTTTTTTATGGATATCATCTCTTCTGATTCAACTCAACCTCTACTCTCTGTCTATATATATGTGTGTGTGTGTGTGTGTGTGTGTGTGTGTGTGTGTGTGTGTGTATACAATCCCTCCACCTACCCAAATACTGAGAAAAGTCTCAAGAGTTACAAATATTATCTTTCCATGTAGGAATGTAAACAGTTCAGCTTCAGAAAGTCTTTTACGATTTCTCTTTCCCCTTTACCTTTTCATGCTTCTCTTGATTTTTGTGTTAGAAAGTCAAATTTTCTCTTCAGTTCTGGTCTTTTCACCATGAATGCTTGAAAATCCTCTATATCATTGAATGACCATTTATTTCCTTTAAGTATTTTACTCAGTTTTGCTGGGTAGGTGATCTTGGTGTTAATCCCAGTTCCTTTGACTTCTGGAATATCATATTCCAAGCCCTTCAATCCCTTAATGTTAAAGCTGCCAGATCCTGTGTTATCCTGATTGTATTTCCACAATACTCAAATTGTTTCTTTCTAGCTGCTTGCAGGATTTTCTCCTTCACCTGGGACCTCTGAAATTTGGCCACAATATTCCTAAGAGTTTCTCTGTTTGGGTCTCTTTCAGGAGGTGATTGGTGGATTCTTTCAATATTTATTTTGCCCTCTGGTTCTAGAAGATAAGAACAGTTTTCCTTGATAATTTCATGGAAGATAATGTCTAGGCTCCTTTTTTGATTATTGCTTTCAGGTAGTCCCATAATTTTTAAATCATCTCTCCTGGATCTATTTTCCAGGTCAGTTGTCTTTCCAATGAGATGTTTCATATTATCTTCTATTTTTTGAAACTTTTGGTTTTGTTTTTTAACTTCCTGGTTGATCTCATAGTCATTAGCTTCCCTGAACTTGATTGTCTCTTTTAAAGAACTATTTTGTTCAGTGAGCTTTTGAACCTTGTCCTCCATTTGGGCAATTCTGCTTTTTAAAGCCTCCTTCTCCTCATTGGCTTTTTGGACCTCTTTTTCCAATTGAGTTAGCCTCTTTCTAAAGATGTTATTTTCCTCAGCATTTTTTTGATTCTCCTTTAGCAAGCTGCTAACTCGCTTTTTAAGCTCTTCTATTGCCTGAGTGCAGTTTAAGTTCTCTTTGGAGCCCCTGGAGGCAGGGGCCTTGAATTCCTCTGACAGTGTGCCTTGTTCTTCCTCATCCAAAAGGATAGGAGGAGACACCTGCTCACCAAGAAAGTAATCTTCTATGGTCTTATTTTTTTCCCCTTTTTTGGATATTTTCCCAGCCAGTTACTTGACTTATGAATCCTTTGTCAAGAGGAGGATCCTATTGTCCCTCCTCTCCCCAGTACCATGTTCAAGGCTTAGTTTTGACTGATCTAAACCTCAGCCCTCAATGACTGTCCCGCCCCCACCCAAAGACCAATTCCAAGGGCTTTGGGTGGGGGCGGGGCTGTCATTGAGGGCTGAGGTTTAG
The DNA here is from genome assembly GCF_028372415.1 of Notamacropus eugenii. Taxonomy (NCBI): domain Eukaryota; kingdom Metazoa; phylum Chordata; class Mammalia; order Diprotodontia; family Macropodidae; genus Notamacropus; species Notamacropus eugenii. The sequence goes on along the minus strand of NC_092879.1, from coordinate 93,985,151 downwards.
ATCAGTTTCTCCCTACCACCAGAGGCTTTAAGCTGAGCTGCCTGGACACAGACCCAGGTTGCTTCCTGGCCACCGCAGCTGCCTGCAACCTGCTGCTGCTGATGCTGCCTGGGGCTATTGCTGGAGGAACCCCGTTCCCCTCTCGTCCAGCTGGGAAAGCCCTCCCACACTGACCTTTGAAGCTTTCTCTGTCGCTTGTGGGTTGAGGGATCTTGGACCCTACCTGCTGGGAACTCCACCCTGGAGGTCTGTTCAGGTCCTGTTCCTCCCAGTGCTGTGTGGCCAGGGCTGGGCTCTACTCTGCTCAGTGTCCCATGAGACAGGCCTTTCCTGTTGGCCTTCCAGGTTACTTTTGGCTGGAAACCTCTTTCACTCTGCTGTTCTGTGGCTTCTGCTGCTCTAGAATTTGTTGAGAGTCATTTTTACAGGTATTTTGTGGGCTGTGGGGGAAGCACAAGAGTATATGCATCTTTCTACTCTGTCATCTTGGCTCCGCCCCACCTCAAGCTATATTTTAAAGTGGCAATCATCGAAACTACCTGGGTACCAAGAAATAGAGTGGTGGATCAATGGAATAGATTAGGTACAGTAGTAAATGACCATGGTAATCTAGTATTTGATAAGTCCAAAGCTTTGGGGTCAAGAACTCAGTATTTGAGAAAAACTGCTGGGAAAACTGGAAAACAGTATGGCAGAAACTAGGTATAGAACAGCATCTTAAACTGTAGACTGAGATAAGGTCCAAGTGGGTACAAGATTTAGATATAAAGGGTGATATCATAAGCAAATTAAAGGAGCAAGGAATAGTTTGCCTCTTGGATCTATAGAGAAAGGAAAATTTATCACTAAACAAGAGATAGGAAGCATTACAAGATATAAAATGGATAATTTTGATTATATTAAATTTAAAAGTTTTTACACAAACAAAACCAATGCAGCCAAGATTAGAAGGAAAGCAAAAAACTGAGAAGTAGCTTTATAGCAAGTGTCTCTGATAAATACCTAGTTTCTCAAACATATACAGAACTGAATTAAATCCATAAGAATATAAGTCATTCCCCAATTGATAAATGGTCAAAGGATATGAACAGGCAGTTTTCAGATGAAGAAATCAAAGCTATCTATAGTCATATGAAAAAATGCTCTGAATCACTACTGATTAGAGAAATGCAAATCTGAGGTACCTCACACTATCAGATTGGCTAATATGACAGAAAAGAAAAATGCTAAATGTTGGAGCAGATGTGGGAAAAGTGGAAAACTAATGCTTATGGAGTTGTGAACTGATCCAACCATTTCAGAGAGCAATTTGGAACTATGTCCAAAGGGCTATAAAACTATGCATGCCCTTTCACCTAGAAATAACCATTGCTAGATCTGCATCCTAAAAAGATTTTTTTAAAAGGAAAAGGATCTAGATGTATAAAATATTTATATCAGTTCTTTTTGTGGTGACGAAAAACTGGAAATAAAGGGGATGCCCATCCATTAGGGAATGGCTGAGCAAGTTATGGTATATGAATGTAATGGAATATTATTGTGCTGTAAGAAATGATGAACACGAAGACTTCAGAGAGGCCTGAGTGAAAGGAGCAGAACCAGGAAAACTTTGTACACAGCAACAACCACAGTGTGTGAGGAATTTTTCTGGCAGACTTAGCCCTTCACAGCAATGCAAGGACCTAAAAAACTCCCAATGGACTCTTGAGGCAAAATGCCTTCCATATCAAGAGAAAGAACTGTGGAATTGGAACACAGATTGAAGCAGACCATATTCTCTTGTGTTATGTTTTGTTTTGTTTTATGGTTTCTCTAATTCATTTTAATTCTTCTATGCAACATGACTAAGGTGAACATGTCAAATAAATAAAATGAAGCAATAGGACCACATTCCTATTAAAGTCCTCTCCAGCTATGAATATATGATACTAAGTCTTTTTAAATCTCTCTGGGACTCACTGTCCTCATTGTCAAATTCAAGTGTCTCCACATTCTCAGATGAAGTCTCTGTATCTCTTAATATTTCTCTCAGAACTTTGTTTTTGAGCATATCTCATTCTCCTTTTCTCATTGTTATTTATGTGTTCGCTTTGGGGTTTTTTTTGCTTTAGATTGCAAGTTCCCTGAGAGTAGGACATGTGTCCCTTTCATCTTGGAGTGGGAAATGACTGTCACAGTGCTTGGCACATAGAAGGTATATAATAAAGTTCTAATGAATTATTAAAAAAAAAACAAATGACAAGTAGGATGGTTTAAAAAAAGCCTGGAAAGATGAACTGATGCAAAGTGAATCGAGCAGAACCAGGTGAACATTGTACGTAGTAACAGCAGTATTGTACAATGATCAACTGTGAATGACTAAGCTATTCTCAGCGTTATAATGATCCAAGACAATTACAAAGGACTCATGATGAAAAATGCTATCTACCTCCAGAGGAAAAACTGATAGAGTCTGAATACAGATCAAAACATACTATTTTTCACTTTTTTTGTCTTTTTTTTTTTGATCTGTTTCTTCTTTCACAACATGAGTATTATGGAAATATATTTTACATGATTGCACATATATAACCTATATCAAATTGATTACCATCTTCAGGGGGGAGGAAGTGAAAGATGGGGGGAGAAAATTTGGAACTCAAATGTTTTAAAAATGGATGTTAAAAATTGTCTTCACATGTAATTTGGAAAAAATAAAATACTATTTTTAAAAAAGTGATCTCAAATATAAAAAAAAAAAAATCACACAAAAACCACCAAGCCTATGAGGAAAATGTTGTTGGTGCTCAATACTCCAAAACTTTATCAGTGCCACATAAAAAAGAGATAAGAATAAAAAGATAAAAACAGTAGCCATTTTATACTTATTAAATGGCTAAGAATTACATAAATACCATAATAAATAGTGGCAGCAACCCTGGCCTTGGACTGCCTGTGCCCCAGGTCCACTGGCTAGCTTTACAGGGTTTCATACAAGTTGAGCAGGGGCAGGCTAAAACTGCGAGTCTGGGAGAAGGTGAGGGGGGAAAGAGGACATGGCAGATGGGACGGAGGGATACGAAAGGGGGTTTGATGTGCAGACCAACCCTTCCCTGCTCACATCTCATACTGCACTAGAAAAATGTACAAGATATGTAGCACTTTACCTTGGTCAACCCTTGAAGTTTGCTTGTGGAATGGATGTTAGAAGGGTTGTAGATTGTGACTTATTGTGAAGTGAGGCAGTTTTCTGCATTAAAACTATTTCTTGGGGAAGAAATCAGACAGAAGCAAACTTGCAACTTGAAAATTAGGCTCAAAATATTCCCTAATACATTAAATGCATTGGAACAAATTTGAGTTTTCAAGTAGGTGCTATAGCAGAACTGATTGTGCTAGGAAGACGAATTAGAATCTTCAGCCTAAAAAGTAGACAAGAATAAGCTAAAACAAATAGGCCTCGGCCCATGCGGAGAGCCCATGGCGCCCAGTAGATCAGAGGGAGGAGAATATTAACATAACTCTATACAAACAAATGCTTAGCTAAGTAGACTTTATAACAGTGTCAGTGATAAAAATACACAATTTGTATTGTATCACAACTTTGCTTTTAACTCTTGCTCTGACTGGAAGGTTAAATTATTTTATAAATAACAATTTGTCAGTGCATGTGCTATTTATTGAATTAAAAAGAAGATTTTGATTTAAAAGAAATAAAGTACAGGTAAGCAGACCATGTGATACATAGATGTATATATACATATACACACTTGTAAATACACACATATATGTGTCTAAGAAAACTTAATTTACCTCTGTGGAACCTTGTACCACTTATTCTTTTCCTAATTCAGTGACTGAAAGCAATTCTAAAACTTCCACATTTGACTCAAAGATCCTTCTCTCCTCCCACTAGCTTTATATTATTGATTATACATGGCTCCCAGATTATTTTGTTGTGAACTCTGCCTGTCTCTCGGCTTTAAATATCATTGTAACATAGCTCCAGTTAAATGTCATGAGGACACTTGTCTTGGAATACGAGGCTTAATGAAGGGTAAAATATCACTTTAGAAACACATGATGGTTTCAAGGCTATTAAATCGGGTAAACTCAGGCTGAAATTGGAGAACAGCTAGTTGAAAGGACATTTTCTATACAAAAACAAGGACAATCCATCTTGCTCCCTCTTTTCATTTGTACGGCATCTCCTGGGAATCAGAGTAGCACAGTTGTACAGTCTTACTGGAACAATGGCGTATGTTGATACCCAACTCCATTTATCTGATTTCAGATTGAGAAGTGTCTTGTAATTTCATCAGTTTCAACATGTGTCATTTGCAATGCTTTGCGTCTTGACTGAGGATCCCTTTTGCCTCTTCCTCTCTGGTTAGGAAACTGTTTAATGGAGGAAAATAGCATTAGCCTGCAAAACAAATGACTCCTCCAAAAGGTTGAAGGACCACCATTTTTGTTCAGTTTTAAAGAATGAGAAGGTAGCATTCTAATATGTTGCAAAGATAGAAATCCTAAATTGTTTTCCTCTCCATCCCACTCCTGCAAAGATCTACAGAAAGTTGATTTGAGTGCTTAAAGCTCATTAAAGCACATCAGATTGCACTTGTTCAGGTTATAAATTACTCTCTCTAGTGTTCAGGGAGATTTAACTCCTTGAGAGCTCTGATGGCTGAAATAATGCATTACCATAGTCATTTCCAAATCAACCTAATGGCCTGAAAGCATTATCCAGAAGCCTCAGAGGGGTAAAGCCATGGGAAAGCTCTGTCTGGCTTCATCATGACCCCACTCTTTGAAATCCTTTGCAAAAATGTGAGTCAAGGGAGCTTTTTGAGTGATACAAACATTTTTTTTATGGTAGCATGCTTCAGATACAGTATTACACTGAAAATCCTCAAATTATGCATTTGTCCAATGCTCAGAATGGATTTTATTCCAAAGGTCACATGTTCATAATGGATTTATATGCCCAGACCCATTAATGACACATATGTGTGTGTGTATATGCATGTATTCAATAAAGGAAATGATGCAAACCTAAAACTTTCTCCAAAACTATATTCTACAGACTCTCAGTTAACAGGAACCTCTAAGACCATCCAGTCTAACATGAACTTAACCAAGAATCACTTCCACAACAATCCATCTACCTCAGAGAATGGAGGCCTTTATAGGCAGGGATTACTTCATTTTATTTTTATCCCTAGCACCAAGCACAGTGCCTGGAGCATAGTAGGCGCTTAATCAATAAATGTCAAACATCTTCAACAAGAAAAATCCTCTAAGGGACTTTGGATTCTTCTGAGGCAGCATTGTCAGATATGCTGCCTGCTTGTCAATGAGGCCCACAACACTCCCACCTTCTTCTAACAAGAGGAGAATATAATTGAAAATATTGAGCAAAAACCCAAAACAACACAAATAGTGTTAAATTATGGTTTTCCAAGTCAATAAATGGCCCACTGGGATCCATTTCTCTTTAAGTTTGTCACCACTGCTCTAAGGCACTGTGCCTTTGTCAGGTGATCAGTGGTATACATGTATAATAGTTAAACTTAAAACAGAGGGTGATATCTACCATTCAATACTCTCATTAGTGCTATATGTATGTATATATGTATATATGTATATATATAAAGCTTTATTAGCTATTTAAACAATACCGCATAAAGGAGCTTATTTCACTTACACCTCCGAAAACTACAAAATATATTAGAATAAGAATCTTCAAACTTACCAAGTAGATTTGATACCTTATAACTTAACCACTATCAGGATAGTGTCTTGTTTGTCTACTATCCACCTACAAGTTAACTCCAGATACTTTTACATATTCTATCCCACCCATTCCAATTTGTACTCAGCTGTAATTTACAATGCAAATGTTTATTAGCTCTTAAAGACTCTCCTGTGCTGCTCAGTGGGAGCACTAAGTGCTCTCAAGAAGCTCTTAGTATATTTATTTAGGGTTCACACCACGGGTGCTTAACAAAGCAGATTAAAGACAGCTTTCCAAATTAGGCAACATATAAAACAAGATAAATGGAAAATAAAAGCTCCCTCCCCTCCCCATCTCCACCCCCAAAGTCACAGAATCTTAGAGCTAAAAGGGACCTGAGGGGCTACTTAGTCCAACAAAAACTTGAAAATACATACCCAACAAAATTTAATGAAACTTTTCCTCATCCAGCTCTCACATGAGTAGGTGGTCTACTCCACTTTTGGACAACACCAATATTTTAGATCCCCCCCAACCTCCTTCATCCTCATCCTCACCCTCACCCCCCATACATTCAGCTGAAATCTACCTTTTTATAATTTGCAAGGGCCCAAGGAACAGATATCAGGCACTTGATAGGAGCTAATTAATTACTGCATTTGGGTACTGATATTGGCTTGAAATTTTGTGGTAGCTAAAGCAAAAAAGAAAGCTCAATGAGGGAGGCAAATCTTATCGCCTAAAAAAGTAAGCATACAAAGGATCAGAGATTTGGAGTTGGAAGGTATCTAGTTAGGAGCCAATCACTTTATTTTTTAAAAAATTCCTTTTTGTTATTACAAATTTGACAAACATCAAAAGGGGCATTTCCCCAAGCAAAGGAGAACAGAAAAAGAGGACTACATATGAAACTATGAATCTATTCTCCATATACAGCTTGATGGGTTTTTTAAAATTTATTTCATATTTAACATCACAATTCCAGTACTTCTGGTTGTCTGTGCATCTTTCTCTGCTTCCTTCTCTGTTCGTTAATACTTTTTTCATTCTTTTCTTCCTTTTTTAGTTATCACCATCACTAGCCTCAAGGTGTCTCCATCAACTCCCTCCTCCCCAAAAAAGCTTTTCCCTGCAACAAATAAGTCAAGCAAAATAAATTCACAAATTAGCTGTGTCTGCAAACGCATGTCTCCAGTATCTCTAGCTCATTACCCTCCTGCTAAGAGGTATCATCATCGCCATCATCACCATCATAGTCATCATGGCCATCGTCATCGTCATCCGTCTTCTAGAGTCCTAGCTGATCATTTCGTTAATAAAAGTTAAATTTAGGCAGGTGCTTTTCTTTGCATTGTTGTTGTTACTGTATACATTGTTCTCCTGGTTCTTTTCATGTCACTTTGCATCAATTCATTCAGGTTCTTCCAGATTTTTCTGAATCTGTCCCTCTCATCATTTCCTATAATACTGTCTCATTATATTTACATATATTATTTGTTCAGACATTTCCCAATTGATGGGCACCTACTTTGTTTCCAGCTCTTTGCTACAATAAAAAGTGCTACTTTAAATAGCTTTATACCTGTGTCCTTTCCCTCTGTCTTATCTCATTGGGAACATAGGCCCATTAACAATATTGCTAGACCAAAAGTTAGCCACAATTTAGTGACTTGGCTATAGTCCCAAAGTGCCTCCAAGAATACCTTCCCTTTCATTTTATAGGTGAGGAAACTGAAGGCCAAGGACTTGCCCAAGATCACATAGTTTGCAAATGGCAGAGGTAGAATCTCTAGGTCCTCTTATTCAATAACCAAATGACAAACATTTTAAGTACTTATTGTGTACCTGGCATTGTACTCAGTGCTGGTGACACAAATACAAAAATAGAGCAATCTCTGACCTCAAAGAACTTACATTCAGTGAGCAGAGCATGAAGATACTCTATGTGTTTGTGTATGTGTGTTTGTGTATGTGTAACTCATATGTAACTCATAGGCTCCAGAGCTATTTTGTAACCTAGTATATCCCTTAAGAATTTCAGGAGATCTTAAGTGGGCTGGGGCGGGGGAAAGTGTCAGACTTCCTGATGCTATAGCTCATGAGCCCCCACCACTGTGTCCCCTGGTTGATTATTGATCAATATGAATTAACCACCTATAAGAAAGGATTATTCACTAAAATGAAAAAAAAAATAGTTGGTACAAAACATTCTTTCAAAACTCTGTGACATACTCTTCTACCACCTACATACAGAGTCTGGGCAAAGTGAGCCTAAACTTAGAAAACATGTGTGGCCAGAGGGTAACTCACAGATTTTGGTTTCTGGAAGTCTTTTTCTCTCCTTAATGGGGTTCTCATGAAGTTCTCCTTAGGCATGGTGTAGCTTTTCTTCTGGGGCCCATGAAGAGTCTTGAAGCGACTTTTTCTAAGTGTCTCTGATTTATCTTCAACTCCCAATCTAGCCACTGCCACCAATCACTGATGTTGCAGGGACACAGCCAGGATGCTGATGAAAAAATAAAAATTCTCGAGCCTTCTGTGGGTCACAAGGCCCATCTCTTGTCAAAGATGAGGAAAAGCCAAAGAATTCGATTTTCTCCACCACCCCACAAGCACCAACAGACAACACTTTCTCAGGTGTCTGGCTAGGAGGGCTTCTACCACTAAGCTTCCAGACACTCAAATGTGAACACGTTCCACAAGTTTTAACAAAATCTCTTCAACCCATCTTATTAGGCTTCTTGTACAACATCATTGCACTTCTCCCAATGGCCTTTGATGACTTGCTAGATCACCATCCACGTCCCATCCCCCCCTGCACCTTATATATGTACCTCTTTCTGCCCCTTCTTATCTTACATTATAGCTCTTCCTCTCCTTCTCCCCCGCCCCAGAACTCACTCACTCTGTCTCTGTGTCTCTCTGTCTCTGTGTCTCTCTGTCTCTCTCTCTCTCCCTCCCTCCTCCCCTCTCATCAGTGTCTATAGGTTCACTTATAAACTCTATGCAGAGGAATCCTAGGTCTAAAATGCAGTCCTGGTTTTTCTCCTGAACTCTACTTCTGTTGGATGTTTTCAACTAGATATCCTATAGGTAGCCCAAACTAAGCATGTCTAAAATAGAACTTCTGATCCTTACCCCTAAATCTTCTCTTTCTCCTAATCTCTTTATTTCTGTTAACAGCACTACCATTCTTTCAGATTCCCAGGTGGGAAACCACAAAGTCTCTCCTCTTTAGTTTGTCTCTAGGATTGAATACCTCTCTCTGGCCTCCTTGTTGTCTCTTACTCTTGTGTCTCTGGGTCTTGGTAAGGCTGTTCCCTCATGCCTGGAATACGTACTGTCCTCCAAACTCCTCTGAAGTACCACCTCTGATAGGAAGCTTTTCAGATCGTGGCTAATAACTGTAGACATTCACTGCTATTCTATCTTATCTCCCCTGTTCTTTTCACTCTAGACTCTTTCTCTTTGTGACTTCACCAGCTCTCATCGGTTGCATGGTCATCTCTATGAAAATGACTCCCAGCTCTCTAAGTCCAGTTCAACTCTTAACTGAGCACTAGTTCCATATCTCCAACTGCCTCTTGGATATTTCCAATGGCAAGACCCACAGACATTTCCAATGCAAAACGTTTAAAACAGAACTCATCAGCTTTTCCTCCAAACCTCCCTTCTTCCCAACTTTCCTTTTTCTGTCAAAGGTAGCACCATTCTTCCATTTTTCTTGGCTTGTAATTTTGACATTATCCTTCACACCTTACTGTCCCTTATCCTACAAGTCCAATCAGTTGTCAAATCTTGTTTGTGCCTTCATATCATCTCTTGCATCCATACCCTTCTCTCTACCCAAACAGCTACCAGGGGTGGAAAGAAGAATTTATTATCAATTCAGTAATCACTGAACAAGCTTCCTGAAAAACACCATAAAGCCTACACTGTCTTTATGATCACAAATTCTATACTCCTGGCTTATTCGTGTATAGCAAATATATAAAATGGGCCCAAATATAGTGAAAATATGAGAGCATTTGATGTCCACATGATTCTCCATTTAAAACAAGTCACCAACATCACCATGTCAAGAATAATTCAAATAAAACACAACATATTTCAGGGATACAATTTAAGCCTTTATGGTTTTGTGTAGCCTTAAATATGTTTTCATCTCTCTTAAATATGGCTTCCAAATTAAATAGGCAGTTGAACCAGAATATCTTATTGATCAATTGAAGTATAAAAAAACACCAAGCTATAAGTTTTCACTGGAAAAAAAAACATTCAATAGTTCCTTCATCTCATAGAATTTTTCTCCATACCACAAATAAAAACCTCAGACTATCTTTCAGAATTCAACCAATAAACCATATTAGAAGTACACATTATATCACAGACCTGAATATTAATAACATTGATTCAGAAAACCTCAAAAACAACATTTTTAATAGATACTGCCATCCCCAAATACTCATAATCTCCCAGCTCCCAGGAACAAAAATCTTTCAAAGTATAGAGATGACTGAAGAGATCCTCAGAGACTGAGGAAATCACATAGGACCAGGATTCGGTATGTATCATCCTCGTATCTCTGTGGTCCACCCTTGGAATATACCAAAGATGTTTTCAGTGAGCCTATGGAGGGTGAACCTACATCCTAATACTTGTTATTCAACCAGAAAAAAACAGATCTTTTACCTACCTGGGCCATAGAACATTAAAAATAATGAAACAATAGCAGAATGGCGACTTATCCCTGGACCATTTTTGTCTGGACCCCATCGAAGAAATGAAAACTACAAATGACAATGATAATTTAAATAATTAATTTCCCATGTATTATTTCATTTGAGCCTTGTAACACATGAGAGAAAGTGCTATAGGTATTATATTTGCTCTTGTTCTTTTTATGCTTATATGTTTTTTACAGATAGGGATATTGACTTAGAGGAAAAAAGGGACTTGCCCCTGATCACCCAGCTATCAAACATCAGAAGTAAAATCTGAATCTAAATCCTCCTGACTCCAAGTCCAGCACTATTCACTGCACCAGAATAATTCACCAATTATCTCATTGCTCTGTTATTGGCCTATGTTGAGTCATTAGCCAAAAAGTAGCTAATATCAACCCAAGTCCATCAAGAAGCTATAAAATGTACCATCCATGATCTGAAGACTTCATCATTTCAGAAATGCATTTACTCAGCTTTGGTAGCATACCAAGCATTCTGGGTGCTCCCATCAGCCATGGCTGAAGAAAGCTCCACACAAAGTATGGTCCTGAATGAGCTAGACTGGGCTAGGATGGGATAACAAGAACATAGTGATTTGGTGAATCTGAATCATGCCAGTCTGACCACTTGAACATGTTCTGCTCAGGGAAAAATCTGTCCTCTACTCTGCTTCCCAATCATTACCCCTGCCTCCCTTCTCGTCAGCTGAATATGAAGAGGAAAAATTCAAAGCATTAAAATCTCAAAGTTGGAAGAACATGTCCTCTTACTGCCTGTGTGACCTTAGGCAAATCACTAACCCTCTCTGGACCTCAGTTTCCTCTTTTGTAAAATGAGGGATTGAATTAAATGGCTTGTAAGCTCCCTTCCAGCCCTGGATCCATATTCCTACACATTCCTGTACAAAAATCTGTCTACCATGGGTAAATAGGACATCTTAGGTCAGAAGTCTATTTTAGAGCCCATCTCATCCAAAATCCCCAATTTGTCAGATGAGAAAACTGAGGACCAGACAGAGGAAATGCCTTGCCTGCCACTACATGGCTAGTAAATGAAAATAACAGGATCCAAGTGTTCTGACTGCATGGCCACATGGCCTCTCATTCTAGCTGGCCATTGCAATGTTAGCAAAAACAAGCCGAATTCTTCTCAAACTATTCTGGCAACTTGAATGAATGAAGAAAGCATTTATTGAGCTCTATATACCAAGTGCCAGGGTACAAACAGGAAAAGTGGGACAATTTCTGCTCTTAAAGAGATCTCATTAGGGAGAAAGCCCATAAAAGAAAGCATTGCTGCAGGGCAGAAGGTAAGGCCTCAAGGCTCTAAGGGAGTGACTGCAGTAGGTGGATGGCAAGACCCAGGTGTCCTTATGTACCCTACATAAGGTGACAGTCACAGGGGGACTGAATGACATAGACAGAGGGCAGAAGGCAAGGCCTACATGAACTCTGGATACAGTAGTGGGACCAGGGTAAGGTCAGATGGGTCTCTATCTCATAGCATTGTGGAACAAATATTTATAGAGCAGATATTCAAATTCTGCCAGGAAAATGTTTTCCAACAAGAAAAAAGTGTGGCCAAATGGTAGTGGAAGGACTGCTGGATTTAGAGTCTGATTAGATCAAGCCTTGAGTTGATTACTTACCCTCACTGACCTTAGGCAAGTCATTTCCCCTTACTGAGACTCCATTTAGATGATTCAATTCAATAGACATTTCTTAAGCATCTTCTGTGAACTAGGTACTGTGAGAAAAAGCCAGCCCCTGCCTTCAAGGACCTTTGAATCAATGAGGAAAGTCAATACACAAGAGGAAATTGAAAAGAAGAAGGGGTGGGGGGGCTGGTACAGGGACATCATGTTCTAAGGAATCAAAACCAAGCAGAGTCACTGATGTAAAATGGAGACTTGTAAGTCACTTGTAAGGAAGGTGGTGTGTGTTCATCCTTCACTGCCAAAGAAGACCATGCCATCAGAGAGATGATGGCATGACTTGCATTTGACTTTGAGTGAGGGAGGGTTGTGCAGGTCACCAGCCTCACTTCTCCTCCGGAGCCATCTGAATCCAGTGACCAGATATTCATCAGGATGACTAGAGATGACCCAGGATGAGGCAATTGGGATTAAGTGACTTGCCCAAGATCACACAGCTAGTGAGTGTCAAGTGTCTGAGGTGAGATTTGAACTCAGGTCCTCCTGACTCTTGCACTGGTGCTCTATCCACAGCACCACTTAGCTGCCCCAACAAAGAAGGTGGTAAGCCCTCCATAAAGGAAGACTTTGGGAAGAGTTTAGTGCTCCACCCTCCAGTCCTCCAATCAGAGAGCAGAAGCAACTGATGGAGTGAAGAAGGTGATGGGATTTCACATTATTAGTTTATCCTGGAGTCATAACCACTGATGGACAATGGAGAGATGACCTCTAAGGTCCCTCCCATCTCTAAATCGATGATCCTACTGACCATTATACCAACAGGCATCTGACTCAGGGTTAAGGTGACATAGTGGAAAGATAGAGTATCAATTCTTCTGGCTAAGTGATCCTAGTCAAGTCACTTTGCCTCTGTAAGGTCTATTTCCTGCTCTTTAATGTAAAGGGATCGTTAAACTATTATTTTAAAAAATGAAAAAAGTTAGAGAGCTTCACTAGGATATATCTAACAGCCCTGCTGGCTCTGCCACTCTGTGTTTAAAGGACTTATTATTTTTCTTCAAAATGGAACTGGATTAGCTAGAAAATATAAATGTCTTCAACATTCTGATAGCAGTCTGTACCATACTGCTTTAGTAACGCTCTTCAACTATGAGGGGAAAAAATGCATGTCTTTCCCCCACCTTGATGCTCTTTCTGGTCCTTTTAATCATTCATTACTCTCTCATACATAGCATCATAAAAATGAGAAATGACCTTTGGTTAAGAAAATTTGCAAAGGAGAACATCATAATGTGGACCAGCTGCAGCCATGACTTTTATGAATGGTTTGTTGAAAATAACATTAAATGGCCGAATCAGTTCACAGATTAGCTCTGCAGTGTTGGAGTCGATGTGGATAATTCATTCTTCTTCCTTATCTGTGCCAAAAAGAATGGGGCACATAGCATGATTTCTAGCCCTGTTGAAGTATTTTCTTGGAAGGAAACTATCATCTTGTCAACAAATGTTTATTGAGCACCAATTCAGTGCATGTCCTGCAGCATGTGGCCTGGGTCTAAGGGCCTTGAATACTGAGAGGTAGCAGACAAATTCACCATCCTTCTAAAACTGGCTGCCTCTGTCTAGCTGGGGAGAGGGGACACGCACAAAATCAAATAGCAGGCCAGTGTCTCAGAGCAAAGCTACATTAACAGAGCTGGGGGAAAATATTTGTCTTCTAGGAGACTTATATAAAAGCTACTTTTGATGGATCAGGAGCTGAAAGGCTATGATCAAAACCTTCCACAAGATAGAAAGGGTTTCTATTTTAGGAGGAATGCCTCTAGACATTTCCGATTGAAACTCAAAATGAATTGGTTTTTTTCTTTTAGGGCACAAGGTACTAATGTTGCCACTGCGGCCCCTCCTCTCCATTCTTGCTGCCACCATCTTAGTATAAGCCCGGGATACCACCTACTTGCCTGCTCTATTATAATAGCTTCCTACCCCTGCATCCTGCCACTTCTAGGAATGAATTGTCTTTGTGTACCCAACTAGGCACAAGGTCAGAGATTTAGAGCTGAAAGGGACCTTGGATGTCAGCTAGTCCATCCTTCTCATTTTACAAAGGAGGAAACTGAGGCTCAGAGAAAAATGTCTGGCTCAAGGTCCCCTGACTACAAATCCAGGATTCATCTCACTACACCATAGTGACTCAGTGTCACTCCTCTGCTCACAAGTCTGCAGTGACTCCCTCCAGCATTGGTAGGACACTTGAAGGTTTGCAAAGTGGTTTCCATTTGTTAACTCATCTGGCCCTCACAACAGCCTGGTGATGTAGGTGCTAGTGTTATCCCCTTTTCCTGAAGCTGAGAGATGGTAAATGATTTACCCAGGCTCATACAGCCAGGGAGTTTAAGGAAGGACTTTATGTCATCTTCCTGACTCCAAATGTGACACCTGACACTGTGCCAATTAGCCACCCCACCCAGCCTAAGTTCTTCCTTCTATTCCATTGCAGGCTCAATTCACTCAGTTCCATGGTGTCAGTCCAGAATGGGGGTGGGGAAGCTGTGGCCTCAAAGCCACATGTGGCCCCCTAGGTCCTCAAGTGTGACCCTTGAACTGAATGCAAACTTCGCAGAACAAATCCTCTTCATAAAGAGATTTCTTCTGTAAAAGTTGGACTCAGTCAAAAGACCACATCCAAAGACCTAGAGGGCCACATGTCTTTTTGGTAGTAATAATATCTGTGATTTTTTTTTCCCCAAGTGTTTGTTATCCTTCAGTTTTTCCAGTGACCTTGAGAAGTTATTCCTTTAATATCCTCAGAATCTGTGTGTTTGATCTAGTCCAGACAGTCTTTCTACCTTTTATTTCTTTAGTGACATTCCTACTTCCTCTGCAGCACATTAAGGACTGTGAAATAATAGTTGTAATATGAGAACTCCACCAGCATTAATGAAGAAGAGATTTGGTACTGGTATTTTGACAGATTTTTTCCACTTTTTGTCCACTCATTATTCCATTTATAGTTTCACTCTGACATGTTCTTAGGATTTGTTTAAGTGAATCTTTTGTCAAGATTTTGTTTAAAAATTTTGTTAAAAATTGTTTGTCCCCAGACAGAGAACACAGGGTGAATTGAATAAGAAGGGATGATACATAAAAAATAAAATTGAGGGGTGAGAGATGAATATATTGGGAGGAGAAAAGGAGAAATGGAATGGGGTAAATTATCTCTCATAAAAGAGGCAAGAAAAAGCTTCTTCAGTGGAGGAGAAAAGGGAGTATGTGAGAGGGAAAAGGGAAGCCTACTCTGTTCACATTTGGCTTGAGGGAATGACATGCTCAGTCAGTTTGGTATGAAAGTATATCTTGCATTAAAGAAGGGTGGGGGAGAAGGGGACAAGTGGCGTGGGGGATAATAGAAGGGAGGGCAAATGGGAGAAGGGAGTAATTAGAAGTAAACACTCTTGGGGAGGGACAAGGTCAAAAGAGAGAATAGAATAAATGGGGGCAGGATAGGATGGAGGGAAATACAGTTAGTCTTATACAACATGACTATTATGGAAGTCTTTTGCATAACTACACTTATACAGCCTATATTGAATTGCCTGCCTTCTCAGTGGAGATGGGTGGGGAGGGAGAAAAGGAGAGAAGTTGGAATTCAAAGTATTAGGAATGAATGTTGAGAATTGTTTTTGCATACAACTGGGAAATAAGAAATCCAGGTAATGGGGTATAGAACTCTATCTTGCCCTACAGGACAAAAGAGAAGATGGGGTTAAGGGAAGGGAGGGATGTTAGAAGGGAGGGCAGATTGATGATAGGGGTAATTAGAATGCTTGGCATTTTGGGGTGGGGGAGGGGAGAAATGGGGAGAAAATTTGGAACCCAAAATTTTGTGGAAATGAATGTTGAAAACTAAAAATAAATAAATAAACATTAAAAAAAAAATTGTTTGTCCCTTGACTGCTTCTTGGTGCTTTGTGAAGTGATGATGCTCATACTCTTCTGCCATTCTGCTCTATGAGATTTTATAAATGTAAATACATGTATACAGATGTGTAGATATTCTAAACCAGACAGTCTATTGCTGATTTGGGGGCTTTGATGTTCTCTTTGGTGTAACAATTGATTTAAATCAGTTAAAATTCATTAGGAAATAATGATAGTGAGGGTCTATATTTATTCTTTTATCCACTTCCCATATATTTCATGCTTAGTTTACTTAAAAGTCAAGTTGGAGTTGGCTTTTTGTGTACTATTTTTTTCTCTTTATATCTGTTCTTATTTGATACTGATTTTGATCCTGCCCTAATGTCACAGGTCTGACTTTATAAAGATATCTGATTCAGAAATGACTCCCACATTAATGATGATAAGAAGTAGCCAATTTCATTTGTTGTTGTTAACGACATTATTAAGCACTCATCTTGTCTGGCATCTTCCAAATCCTCCTCTTGGAGAAAGTATTTATGAAAAAAAATATGTCTGAGGTTTCTACATAAGCTAAAAACTTTTGATCTCTTCTGTTACCAAATTTTGAAACTTATTTTCCAGAATATTTGCCACTGTCCTTCCCTACGTTCACCTTCATATTGAAGACACCAGGCAGTGAAATATATGTTGATTTAATTTGGAAAGCCTCCTCAAGTACTTCCTGGAATCTCTGCACATCGTTCTTTATGGCATCAATTGTATACACATATGTACCGCAATTATCTTCATAGTGGTCTCTTTGCAAATGATTATCATGAGCACTGAAATATCAGATGACCAAGTATTCTGTGAAATTATGTTTCCTAATTTTGACCTTTGGACATATTATAAAATCACCTGTACCAATATCTTTGTTTTCCTCTTCAAGGAGAACCTGCAAGGCATCCTTCTTCTTAACTGAAATGTTCTTTTTTCTTCTGTTTTCATTTACAGCAAGAATGTAAAGATTGATAGGATTCTGTTCCTCTAGTAGTATTTCAAAAGAAATTTAATAAAGGTAAATAAGTCCCCCGAGCTTTAAAAATGTAACTGATGACTCATTGTTTACATACTTCAAGAAGGAGGAAAGACTATTGTCTCTTAGAAGTCCAATTTTGTCTGAAGGTCAAGAGAGAATATCTATGGTCTGATCCCATGAAGGGAATCAAATCCTAGAGGAAAGAAGAAGGGAAAGTGAAAAAGTGAATGATTATTTCTTTAAGTTGGGATACATTGGGTGATTGTCATTGAAACAAAAAGGGAAGAAGAAGAGGTGAGGAGCTTTATAGAACCATGCTTTTATCCTGAATTAGTGCGGGAAGTATAAAATGTAGAATCAAGTTATCTGGGTATGGGAAAGGCAGAAGAGAGAGTGTTGTTATGAAAGAGGAGAGATTGAGATCAGAGTACTTTTTTTATTTTTTTTATATGAGAAATGAACTAAGCATGCTTTTTTAATTTATTTATTTAAGTTTTCAACATTCATTTCCACAAAATTTTGGGTTCCAAATTTTCTCCCCATTTCTCCCCTCCCCCACCCCCAAACACCAAGCATTCTAATTACCCCTATCATCAATCTGCCCTCCCTTCTAACATCCCTCCCTTCCCTTAACCCCATCTTCTCTTTTGTCCTGTAGGGCAAGATAGAGTTCTATACTCCATTACCTGGATTTCTTATTTCCTAGTTGTATGCAAGAACAATACTCAACAGTTGTTCCTAAAACTTTGAGTTCCAACTTCTCTTCATCCCTCCCTCCCCACCCATCCCCTTTGGGAAGGCAAGCAATTCAATATAGGCCATATTTGTGCAGTTTTGCAAATGACTTCCGTAATAGTCATGTTGTGTAAGACTAACTATATTTGCCTCCATCCTATCCTGCCCCCCATTTCTTCTATTCTCTCTTTTGATCCTGTCCCTCCCCAAGTGTTGACTTCTAATTGCTCCCTCCTCCCACTGCCCTCCCTTCCATCATCCCTCCCACCCTGCTTATCCCCTTCTCCCCCACTTTCCTGTATTTTAAGATAGGCTTTCATACGAAAATGAATGTGCATTTTATTCCTTCCTTTAGTCAAATCTGATGACAGTAATCTTCATGGTTTTTTCTCTCACCTCCTCCCTTTTTCCCTCCACTGGAAAGTCTTTTACTTGCCTCTTTTATGAGAGATAATTTGCCCCATTCCATTTCTCCCTTTCTCCTCCCAATATATTTCTCTCTCACTGCTTAATTTCATTTTTTTAGAGATATGATCCCATCCTATTCAATGCACTCTGTGCTCTCGAGATCAGAGTATTTTCAATAAAATGAGTGTCATATACCACAGGCAATATCCAAGGATCTGAGTCTTGGCTTAGCAGAGGATGGGAGATGGGACATCTATGGTGGTTAGTGGAGCCAACTATCAGAATGTTTCAAGCAAAAACAAAAGTTTAAGTTATTCAGGGTAGATTTTTAAAAATATAATAAAGCAGGAGTTAATAGAAAAGTAAACTTTAAAATTATGATTGTATATTAATGGACTAAACCTAATCATTAAATGAGAGTTACAAGAAATCATCAGGGGAAAAAGAACCCCCAAATTCGCTACCCACAAGATATATAATTAAAACACAGACACATAGGGAATTAAAATGAGTGTCTAGAATAAAACGCCTGATGTTTCAGATGAGAAAAAAAAAGGAAGGATTGCAATTATGACTTCAGAGAAGGTGAGAATAAAAATGCTAGCAAGTGAGACAGTGAAATTAAACTGTGCTTAAAGAAGACACAGATAATGAAATGATAACAGCATTGTATATATACATATATATATATATATATATACATGCATATGTCTAAAAGAAAAAAACTAAAATGCTAAAAGATGTATGGAATAAGACAATAATGGTAGTTCATTTGAATAGTCCTCTTTCAGGATTTGACAAATATAGGACATTAAGGAAAATAGAGCTCATAACATAATACTGTAGATGTGGTATCCCTATTATGATTTCTGAATGAAAAATTTAAAAATAATACATAATTTTTATGATCATAAGATACTTTTAGAAAAGTGATCATGCGTTAGTACATAAGGAATAATAAGTAAGGAAAGGCAGAAATATCAAATATATCTTTTAACGTAATTTAACATAACTAAATTATAAATTTCACTGAGGAAAAAAAAACCACCACGACTATCTAGGATTATTTGGTGGGAGATGCAAGACAGTGGGGTACAGTTAATAGAGAACTAGCCTCAAAGTCCAAAAGATCTTAATTCAAATCTGCTTCTGAAATACAAATCATTCAACCTCCTAGTGTTCCCCAGTGTCTAGGAAACTATAGGTTGTAGAGAAGTTACACTGAGAAAGAAAGTTTTTCCTTGGCTGCAATGTATAAAAAATTATGGGCTTCAACCAAGACAGTACATAAAGGAAAATTTATCATAGGATCATAGGAATTAAAGTGAGTGCCAGGAATAAAATTTCTTGTGCTTCATCTGAATCCAAAAAAGCAGGAATTGCACTTACATAGAAAATTTATCAGAGGATCTTATGATCCATGATCTATGATCCCATGATGCTAAAATAAATTTTCTACTATGGGCTTCTTCAGCTACAGCTCATAAATTTCTGCACACTGTCTCACTATTACGATTCTCTGTAATGTCCCCAAACAATACACAACAAAGGAAAAAAGAGAAAATTGATGAACTGAGCACATAATTTAAAAAGTAGAAAATCAACAAATTAATAATCCCTAAACAAGCACCAGGGAAGAAATGTTTAAATTCAAAGGAGAGATAAACAAATTTAAAAACAAAAGGACTACTGACCTAATAAACAGAGCAACTAATTCAATTGATTAACTATTTGTATTTTGATTTTTTTAAAGAGTGAATAAAATCAAATTACCAAAATAAAAAATGAAACAGGAATTCAAAATGAATGCAGAGAAAATAAAGAAAATTATCAGGAATTACTATACACAATTATAAGCCAACAAAACTGAAAAATTAAATGAAATGTGTCAATATTTCTTTTTACATGTATAACAGATTAACAAAATAGAAATAGAAAGTGTATGGAGGGACTAAACAACCTAATTTCAGAAAAATATATCGAGCAAGCCATAAATAAACCCCTGGTCCAGAAGTTTTTACAAGTAAATTGCTTTAAACAAATAATCCTTAGGCTATATAAATTTTTCTCAAAAAATGAGCAAGAAGACATCTTGTCACACTCTTTCTATGAAGGTGAGATGAAACAAAGAAGAACTATAGAACAGTACCAAAAAGGTTTATAGATGTTAACATATTTTTAAATGACAATAGCTAGCATTTACATAGAACTTTAAGGCTGCAAAATGCTTTACAAATATTATCTCATTCAAACCTTAAAACAACTCTGTAAGGTTACCCAGTACTCTTATTACCCCTATTTTACAGATGAGGAAACAAAGGCAGACAGAGATTAAATGACTCACCCAGAGTCACAAAGCTAATAAGTGTCTGAAGCTATACTTAGATTCGGCTCTCCTCAGTTCAGGTCCAGTACGACATCCGCTGTGCCTTCCAGCCGCCTCTGATATTAGCAGAGAGGCTGTATCAACACGTACAACAAATGAATTCCTTTTGATTATGGTGAACCTATACCAGAAATTCAAAGAGGATTCAACATTAGGGGAAATGTTAGTATAATTAATCATCTCAACAATAATGACAATAAAAATTGTATAATTATATTATTGATGCAGAAAAAGGCCTCAACAAATAAATTGCCCATTTATGTTAAAAACCACCACAGGACAGAGGAATGCAAAGATCTTTCAGCCAATCAACAAGCACTTATTAAATGCTTATTATGGGCCAGACCCTGTGCGGGCACTTTCCTTAATATGATTAGAAGTATTTTTAGAAGAATTTTTAGACACAGCCTTTGTCCACATGGACTTGGACCTTGGATGTCCATCCTTCCCTGCTTTCTGTGGGGAATCCATATTCAATCCTTTAAAACTCATCTCAAATGCCACCTCGAGGATCCATGAAGCTTCTCTTTTACCAGTTGAGAGTGGATCCTTTCCTCTTCCAGCCTCATAAAATAGTTTGTCCTGTATCTCTCTGGTGCACTGATCAGGGACAATTTTGTGTTTTTATTATCTGTGTAACTAGTGCTGAAGTAATTGCCTCTTCCCTTACCTCTGACTAGCTGGGGTCTGTATAAGATGACAAGTGGAACCAGCTACTAGGGAAAGGTTAAAGAAGGCAGAGAGGAGAAGGGGTTGTGGGGACAGATGTGGTAAATAGGAAAGAAGAGAACTGAGGGATTAGAGAGAAGGGAAAGGTACTTCCATAGTAACTGTCTTGAGAATCTGGGTGGACTCACTGGAAGCTCCCCACATCAATAAAATCACATACCTGAACAAATATATATCTATGTATAGTTTAATGCATATGTATGTGTAGGCATAAGTGCATACGTATGTGTATGTCTGTATCTATCTCTCTGTAGCACCTATTTCATAGGGCTGTGTGGGGAATCACATGAGATCAGTAATGTACATAAACCTTGCAGGTTACAGGAGTATCAATTGTTTCCACCATTATTGACTCCAGAATAGAGAATGCTGTGGGTGCAAAGACAAAATAAATACCCACCCCTAAAATCTCCACCTCATTTAATGGCATTTTTCTTCCTTTGGGAGACTGGTTGATGGGTATGTGTTGCATGGGGGGATCTAATAACCCCTCAACTCTCTGACAAAATTCCCCCATGAACAGTTAGTTGCTCAGTATGATGTCAAAGGGACTCAGGCAAACTGACTTATTTGATTGGGGTCAAGAGACCCTCTTCCCGTTGTCTCCCCATGACAGCTGCATTGCTCTCCTGCAAAGTTCCAAAGAGGAGAGTAGATAAGAGTTTAGCTTAAATAGTAGTGACTTTAACTGGTTCTGGGCCTTTTTTCCCATGAGGGCTACCTCTTTGATACTTGCCACACGGTATTCTTAACACCTTTTTTTTTATTTTTTTTATTTTTTAATGTTTAACAATCACTGCCATACAATTGAGATTTTATCCCCCCCACACCTACCCCCCACTACCCCCCTCCCTTCTCACAACTGCATACAATTCTGTATAGGTTCTACATATACTTTCCTATTGAGTGTATTTTCACTATAGTCATGCTATGTAGTCAGACTAAAATAAATGGAAGAAATCATATAACAAATCAAAACATGATACACAAAAACATACACACACACAAACATGATCTGCTACATTCTGCGAATGACTTCCATATTTCTTTCTCTGAGTTTGGAGGGCATTTTGCCTTAGAAAACCACCACTGGGATTTTTTTTTTAAGAAGTTCTTGCGTTATTACGAAATTCCAAGTCTACCAGAAAAAACTCTCGCACATTATGGTCGTTGCTGTGCACAAAGTTCTCCTGGTTCTGCTCCTTTCACTCAGCATCAGGTCATATAAGTCCTTCCAGGCCTCTCTGAAGTCTTCTTGTTCATCATTTTTTATGGCACAATAGTACTCCATTACATTCATATACCATAATTTATTCAGCCATTCCCCAATTGATGGACATCCCCTTGACTTCCAGTTTTTGGCAACTACAAAGAGAGCTGCTATAAATATTTTTGTACATGTGGGACCCTTTCCCATTTTTATGATCTCTTGGGGATACAGTCCTAGTAGCGATATTGCTGGGTCAAAGGGTATGCACATTTATTCTTAACACCTTTGACAGAAGGAATGGAGTGAAGAGATATACACATGTTTACACACAAAGAGAATGCCATTAATGGCAAACCTGCTTTTAAAATGATTAACAGAAAATTGTTGCTCAAATAATGAACCATTTATCTGCAAATGCAGCACTCATCAACAATTCCATAGCCAGGGTAGAACAACTGAGCCAAATTTGGAAGGGACCAGGCAGCATCATCAACCATCCTGCCAGTCCTCTCCACTCCCTCCCCTCCTCCTAGCTCTTCAGCAGCATCCTGGGGTATATTTCCTCCCTCTCCCTGGTGGCCACATCCCAGCTGAGCTCCATCCCCAATCATGATTCCCCCCCACTATCTTGCTCTGGGACAAAAATCATTCTTCATTATGGTTCTCCTCATCAAGCAACATCAAGAGAATATTTCCTAGGTATTCGCTGTTTGATGACAATATCACCACCATGTTTTATGCATAGAACGAAATGTGCATCTATCCAAGACTTGAACAAAGCAATCTAACGCCTTTCATTCCACAGCTAATAAGAAACAAGAATGGCTACATTTCAGCAAGGTCAAAAACAACTCTTGGGTGTTATTTGGAGGCAGATGATAAGCAAAAATGGATTAGCAGCAAACCTGCTAAAAACCGAGGAAATTCACCGGTGCTTTAGGACTGATGATCACACATTCCAGCAATTCTACTTTGCTTCCTTCTTCTGTTCAATAAAAATTGCCTCTGTATCATGATGAACTTCATGCTTGCCAGAGAGAAGTCGCAGTTACAATAAGGAGTGCCTTACATCCATTTGGCTAGACTTCCAGCATTGAGACTAAATGTGAGAAAATCTCCTTAAGTTTACCTGAGCTCTTTCTGCCATCAGGAGGTGTGCAGGAAGGGACTCTATATGCTCCACAGCCCCTACAGGCTAGTCCCAAGGCAAAAAAGTTACACGCTGGCCTGTAAGAGACAAAATGAGCTGCTTGGGCCAGCAGGTGGCAAAATTGTGAAGTAGACAGTCTATCTTTCCAGACTTCATTATCCCCTTTTTTTGCATCTGTGAATTCTAAATTGGCTAAGTGATGAACTATCTGGGGAGGAAACAGAACAATGGGAAGTAAACAAGAGACCACAGGGAGAGAAGAAGAGATCACATTAAGACAAGGAAGGCAGGAGAGGAAGGAGCCTAGAAGATCAGAGGAGGAGGAGAGAAACGTATAAGTGAGTTCAGATCACAAGGAATGAGAAGGAAGGCTGGGACCTTAGAGGCTATGTGACTCAGGAGATCAGGTCAGGAAGGTGTTTGTGAGTGGGGGCCCATCACACTGCCTGGAGAACCCAAATGGGAAGGACTTTCTCAGACATGTGAGGGAACTAGGAGAGAATGACTATAGCATGAAATGTACTTGGAAGAATGGAGGCAAATCAGGTTCTGCTACTTAAATCAGGGATGAATTAGAGAGAGAAATGAGGCATAAATTAGTGTGAAAAACACAGTGCATGAGGGAAGGGCCACAAAGATCCAGAACGAAGGACACAAGGAAAGCACCTCTTTAGCCCAACAAAGCAGAACTTGTTCACTTGTGCTACGTACCTGGGATTTGTTTGCCTACAAAGATCTGGCCCAAGATTTCTCACAATGTAGTTAAGTAACGGGTCAGGTTTGGTTTTGTTTGAATCCAAAATGGTTGTTTAAAGGCCCAATGATGACTCACCAGAAAGAAAGGTTTCTAAGGAGAACTAAGAGTCAGGGCCTACAGCCAAGGAGCAGAAGCCCTCTTCTTCTTCCCCCTCCCACTGAAGCTCTTAGGTGGTTGCAGTGAAAGGGATGAGTTCATAAGCTTCTTGTTTGCCCCCCCTTCATCTCAGCACCCCCTCAACCCACTGACCCATGACATTTCAAGGAAGTGGGAAAAAGAAGTAAAAGTGAACAAAAGTGTGTTGCTTTGAGAATTTAAGGAAATCTCTTCCAGTGCTGTAAAGCCACTATTACAAAGTGATGTCAAACTCAAATAGAAATGGGTCCCTGAAAGCCCTGTGTTGACTCAGAAAACCACAAATTGACATTATCTGGGTTCTGTTGCATTGTTATTTATTTTGTAAACTATTTCCCCATTACACTGTAATCTGCTTCCTACATCACTTGGGCATTTTCCATCCAGCAGATTGCCAAGGGCCTCTAATATGACACCTGGGCTTTAGAGAATGAGACAAGACTGCCATCTGAGACCCATCACTGCCATGGTACACACTCCCCAGGTTTCCATCTGAGAAGCACCATTTCTGCCTCCACTACATTCTCATCTCCATCCCTTCCTCTCTATTTGTGAGGCTCCCGCCTTTATTGAGGCCCTCATCATCTCTCATCTAGACTATTACAAGAGCCTCCTAAGTGACATTTGCTTCAAGTATCACCCCTCTCCAATCCAGCCTTTAGATGGCTGCCAAATGAGTTTCCTTAGACAGAGGTCTGGCCATGTCACTTTCTCAGTCAATAAACTCTATTGGTTCTCTATTACAGATGAAACAGAAACTCCTGTTTAGCATTTAAAGCCCTTCCCAACATCGCCTAGTTTTCCAAGTTCCTTCCTGAACGCTATAGTCGAGGCCAACTGGTCTTCTCCATATTTCTTATGACACTTCATTTTTCATCTCCATACTTTCAAATTCATTCATTCATTCATTCGTTCATGTCTGACTCTTTATGACCGTATTTGGGATTTTCTTGGCAAAGATACTGGAGTGGCTTGCCATTTTCTTCTCCAGTTCATTTTACAGAAGAGGAAACTGAGGCCAACAGGGTGAAATAACTTACCCAGGGTCACATGGGCACAGAGGGAATGTTTAATAAGGTGGAAAGAGCAGAAGGTGACACTTCAGCTGAAATTTGAAGGAAGCCAGTGAAACTAGGAGTCAGAGATGATAATAGAAATAATAGCATCCCTGTAGTGCTTTAAGGTTCGCAAAGTTCTCTAAACGGATCTGATGCGATCCTCGCAAACAACCCTGAGAAGCAGATGGGATTATTATCTTCATTTTACAGATGTGGAAAGTGAAGCAGGCAGAATTGAAATGGGTTGCCTGGAGTCACAAAGCAAATGAGTGTCTAAGGGTGTGCATGAATTCAAGTCTTTCAGACCTAAAGCTCAATGTTCTACCCATTGCACCATCTAGTTGAGGAAAAAAAGAGTTCCAGGGATGGGGGATGGTCAGTGCAAATGGATAGGAGCCAAGAGCTGGAGTATCTTGTCTGTGTCTCTGAATGGCAGAGTATGTGGAGAGGAGTAAGGTGTAAGAAAATTGCAAAGTGAGAAGAGAGGCAGGTTTCAAAAAGGTTTGAACACCAAAGAGGTTTTAGAGGCTGCTGGAGTTTGTTCAAATAGGGGAGTGATATGGTCAGCCCTACATTTTAGGAAGATCAGATTGATGGCTGAGTGGAAGATAGATTGGAGCAGCATGGGAGGCAGGGAGGCTAAGCAGTAGGCTACTGCAACAATCCAGGGGGCCGGGGAGGAGGGCCTGTACCAAGGTAGTGGCCATGTCTGAGGAGAGAAGGGAGTGGATCTGAGAAATGTTAAAAATGTAGAAATGCCAGGACTTGACAGCTGACTGACAACAGGCAGTGAGAAAGAGTGCAGAATTGAGGATGACCTCAAGGATGTGAACCTGTGAGACTGGGAGGACGATGGTGCCTTAGATCATCGTAGGGAAATTAGGAAGAGGGGGCAGTTGGCAGTGGGGAAGATTATGATTTCAGTTCTGGACATGTTGAGTTTAAGATATCTATGGGACAGCTGGTTTGAGATGTGAGTCTAGAGGTTAGCAAAGAGCTTAGGTTTGGACAAATAGATCAGTAAATCATCCACACAGAGTTATTAAATGAAAGCCCCAGAGCTGATGAGGTCATCCAGTGAAATAACATAGAGGAGTACTAAAAGAGGACCCAGGAGAGAACCCTGGGGGATCCCTACAGTCAAATGATGGCAAAGATAGCAGGGATGGGGAACCTGTGGCCTCGAGGCCACATGTGGTCCTCTAGGTCCTCAAATGCGGCCCTTTGACTGAATCCAAACTTCACAGAACAAATCCCCTTCAGGAAAAGATCTGTTCTGTAAAACTTAGACTCAGTCAAAAGGCCACACCCGAGGACATAGACAGGCACATGTGACCTCGAGGTCACAAGTTTCCCTCCCTTAGTCTAGAGAAAAAAGAGTGTCAAGAAGGCAGTGGCGATCCTTGGTGTTAAAGGCTTTGAAAAGGTCAAGAAGGATGAGGACTGAGAAGTGGCCAATAGATTTGGTAAGTAAGAGCATTGATAAATTGAAGAGAGAAGTCTCTGATGAATGATGTGGTTGGAAGCCAGACTGTAGAGTTAAAAGAGTGTAAGACCAAAGGAAGTGAAATAATGTACTGTAGATGGCCTTAAGGAGTCTGGCCAGAAAAGGGAGGAGAGATCAGTTTCCATAGATTCAGTGATCATTTCTATGGTGAAAATTTTCAAATCTATTCATCAAGCCCTTAACCTCTTTGCTGATCTGCAGGCTCACGTCAACCTGCCTATTAAGCATCTCAAATTCGATTTCCCAGAGACTTTTTAACCCAACATGTCTAAAATTAAGCTCATTATCTTCCCCCACCCCTGACCCTGCACCACAACCCTCCTGTCTTCCTAACTTCCTGATTACTGTTGAGGGACCCAGCATCTTCCCAGTCAACCAGGCTCCCAGCCTGGCTGTTTGTCTTGAATCCTCACTTTCTCCCTCACCTCCCATATCCAATCTAGTGGTAAGGCCTGTCAGATTCACCTTCTGAATGTCTCTCATATTTTCCCCTCTCAAGGTCAGCACTCTAATACAAAACCTCACCACTCCTCACTCCTGGACTGCTGCAGTAGTCTGCTAGTTGGTCTGCAGGCCACAAACCTCCCCACCCCCATCCATCCTCCATTCTGCCAGTGAGGTCGTCTTCCTAAAGTTCAGGCCCAACCTTGTCATTCACCCAACTCGGTTAATCCAGGGACTTCCTAACACCCCCAGGATCAAATACACAGCCCTTATTTGGCATTCAAAATCCTTGAAAACTTGTCCTTCCCATTTTCTTATATACATCTCCCCCCTACATCCTCTTTAGTCAGTGACACCAACCTCCCTGAACAGGACACTTCATTTTTCCATTTTAGGCATTTCTGCTAGCTGTTCCCATGCCTGGACTGCTATCCCTCCTCATATCTGCCTGCTGGCTTCCCCAATTTCCTTCAAATTCCTGCTAAAATCTCACCTTCCACAGGAAGCCTTTCCCAATCCTCACTCATTCTAATACTTTCCCCCTATTATTATTTATACATACACACATACATATATGTATACACACATATGTGTATGTATATATGTGTATATACATATATGCACATAACACACACATATGTATATATACACATATGTTGTTTATATGTTACCTCCCGAATTAGGTTATAACCTCCCAGAGAACAAGGACTGTCTTTTGCCTTTCTTTGACTCCCTAGAGCTTAGCATAGTGCCTGACCCATATTAGACCTTTAATAAATATTTATTAGCTGACTGACTGACTAGCTAATTGGTATTTTGAGGATGCGAGACACACAGTCTTGTTGCTAGGTAGCAGGGAAGCACCCAGGAGCCAGGGAGCAATTGAACATTCGGAAGAGTGTAGAGATTCTGGAGGAGACTGGCTAGAACAGGATCACTTGGACATGTTTTCATAAGGAATATGGTTATCTCTCCATAAGAGACAGGGGTGAAGGAGAAGAGGCTAGCAGAAGACATCTGAGTATTGGAATTGAGGAGCAGGGAAGAAAAGGGAGTGATGGTGGGAGAGGGAGGGCCTAGAAGTGGCAACAGGACAAGGAGTAATCCAGCTCCTCCACTATTACCAGTGAGTATGAATGACAGCACCACCAGTAATGGAAAAAGTGGCTGGTTAAATTGTGTCATCAGGAGGGAGCTAGGTGTCAGTGAATGTACAAAGGTGTTATTTGAAAAGAAGGTGGAGGGAGCTAGAAAGGAAAAGGTTTTAGATGAAATCCTGTTTGTTGTCTGTGGAACAGGCATTCCAGAGAGTGCAGTGGAAGGGTAGGGTAGCTTTAGAAGGACTTTGGATTGAGGAAAGTTTGAGGACTTTGGATTGAGAGAGA
The DNA here is from genome assembly GCF_028372415.1 of Notamacropus eugenii. Taxonomy (NCBI): domain Eukaryota; kingdom Metazoa; phylum Chordata; class Mammalia; order Diprotodontia; family Macropodidae; genus Notamacropus; species Notamacropus eugenii. The sequence goes on along the minus strand of NC_092879.1, from coordinate 93,956,208 downwards.
TGAGAATAAGGAAGTGGTCAGTGGAAGGCCAAGAGTAGTGTTGAAATAATGGCAACCAAAGACTCAGAATCACTGGCATGGGGTGGGCATGAGAGGGTAGAACCATGTTAATCATTGAGGAATGAGTTCAGGTACATTCCAGGTTGTCCACAGGAATTCAATTGTTGGAGGGCTGTCAGGGGGAGGAGAGGCAGGACTTGGGGAGCTATAGGAGTACAAGCAGGGCAGGCCTTGTGAAGATGGCTGAAGAGGGCACTCTAGAGAGACTCTAGTCTCCAAGCTGGGTCAAACTTTGAGTTTCAAATTTGGACTCCAACTCCTCTTCTGCCTCCAATATCCTTCTCTCACTTTTACTGCCACCACCCTGGTCATGGGCTTAATCAGCACCTCAAGTCAGCCCCATTCAATACAACGGTATGTCTGATTCCACTAAACAGACTGTCTTCCCGATCTCGAATTCAGTGATTCATAAAAAGGGTGAAAAAGCCTTTGCTTGCTCATTCATCACTGGCAAAATTTTTTTTTGGTAAACAAACTAGCGCTATGAAGCAAAGGTACAGAAAATGTCATACTCTTTGATCTCATCATTCCATTCTTAGGAGTATTATCAGAAACAAACAAAAAAGTTCTCTGGACCAAGCTTTTCATAGGATCACAATTTGTGATCTTAAAAACTGGAAAGTAACTTAAATGTTCAATGGTTGGATGATAGGAAAATAAATTGTGGCATTCCTTCATATATAAATTCCATTGCAATATAATGCTATAATACAATGAAGGCCAGTAAGTATGAGGCATAAAAAGAAATCTGGAAAGACCTTTCAGAAAAAAAAATACAAAGGGAAAAAAGTAGAACCAGGATAACAGCGCTGAGGACCTTGGTCACAGTGATGTTATTTTGGTTCTTTTCTAGAACAACAACCCTGTGATGTAAATGCTACTCCTACTGTCATTCCCATTATATAGATAAGGAAACTGAGGGTTCAGTTCAGAAAGGTTCAGTAACTTGTCCATAGTCACAGAGCTGATGTGTCAGAAATAAGATCTGAATCCAGGTATCTGCTGACTCTTAATCCAGTAGTCTAACCAATTCTCCATGCTGGACGTCACATGGAGGGTGAAAATACCTGAGAGTCCACTGTATACATGTCCAGTTTCTCCTACAGGAATCTAGCTAGGAATGAAAGCTAAAATGCCTACCAAAAGTCTTTTCCCTAAGGAAAGAATAAAAGCCGCTCATAAAACACAGCATGAAAAGTGGAACAGAAGATCAATATTGTATAAAATATTCTTAGAGACTGGTGTAAGAAATCATCACTGTTCCTTCTCATGGACCCCACCTACCACCATGCATGAAGCCCAGCTGCCAAACTGTCAACATCTTGGGCTGTGGCTATCCCTCTTCCCTTCTCTAAACCTTGTTCAAGGCTCAGCCATAGGTCCCTTCCTGCTGCATGCCTCTCCTGCTCCCCCAGGTTGTTAGAACCTGCTCACTTCCCAAGTCATCATCCATTCACCTGCTTCTCAGATTACAGGAAAACACGGGCCTCCTGAGGGCAAGCATTTTCCTTCTTCCTCTGGATAGACCCTTCACCACACCAGGGCCTGTTGCATTGGATTGAATTTCAGGACCTCCAGAAGCTAGGCCTTCTGGGGATGCATGACCATCATTTGCCCTTCACATCAGGAAAATGCAGAAACAAATTCCTAAGGAAAGACCACAGGATCTGGAGTCTACAGATCTGTCTGGGAAGACCAGTTCTACCATTTGGGGACAGTATCTGTTTCCTTATCCAGAAAATGAGAGGCCTTGAATAGCTGCCTTACAGCTTTAATTGGAGGAGCTGACACAATGATCTGGAGTCTGGCCTTGGCACCCTGTGTGGGAATCAGAAAGCTCCAGCTTAGCTCCACCACAGGGAAAGGACAGCCTGTGGGGCAGAGTCAGTGAGGGTTTCACATTGACTTTCAGTCTATGGCGGAGCCAAAGAAAATAGCAAAACCTGTGCCTCTTTTGTTCCGGTTCTATTCGATGAGGCTTCCATTTGACTCAAACTAGGTCAGTTCAAAGTCTGAGCATTTCATTTCCTCTTCCCCAGCAATTAACATAACTTATTAATAAGGCTTGTATTTGAAAAGGGTTTAACAAAATGTCAACTGCATCCCTATTCCATCAAGATAAGGACTATATTTAGCTGGTTCTAATTAAAAATAGCTAAAATGCTGCTTGGTAAGGAAAAGCTGTTCGATCCACATTGCCTTTCAAAAAACTTGGGCATTTTTGCTCCTTTGGCACAACGAATGCCTTGAATTAATAAGGTTTCATTCTGTCTGCAACACACCAACTATGCTATTGATCCTTATAAACATGCCAAACTGGCTGGCCTCCCATGCAGTAAATGTTGGCCACACAAAAGGGCTCTGCTCACTTGTGTTGTTATCTAATGGTATCCTTCCCCAACAATCCGATGGCCTACGGATGCTCTGGTCGTTGGGCAGGATCGAGACTACTGAAATAAGTGGGTAGCACTATGTCAGTTTGATTCATGACCGCTGCCCTGGGCTCACATCTATACAGTGAACAGATAAAAGTGTCAGCCAATCAGAGAGATGAGCTTGGGGGAAAGGAGATCTAGCCCCCTCCTTCCTGTCTCCCAGGGCTGTCAGGAGGGAAGTGATTTGTGTGTTCTAGTCAGAGGTCACAGGGGCTAGCCTTTGTCCTCAACAAGCCCCAATGCATTTAGGGCAGAGGTGACAAAGACATGGATTGTGCCTCATGTTCTTGGCCCTGCCCAAGGAAGGTGACAAGATGGTGTGTGGTAAGTTCTTTCAGTCTTCAAGACACTGATGACCACCGCTGACCCCAGGAAGTGCCTCTGCCTGAGAAAAGCTGTAGCTGGAGGCTTATGAGCAGGAGGATTAGGGAACTGCCCTCCCTGAACTTCTGCCCTGAAGTCTCTGCTAGGTCAGATTGGTGATGATGGAAAGGTCTGTGTTTGTCCCTCCCACTGTGGCATACCTGGAGGAGCTCAGGTCCACCCCCCCCCCCCCCCCAGCCGAGTGTGCTGTGTGCCAGGAAAAGGAAACAGATCTTGGAAGTCCCTCTCACCCTCATCTCTCTTGCAAGAGGGTGTTTATGGGTAGCATTTGGGCGCCAGGAAATGGGCACCTTTGCCCCACTTCATGCCCAAGTGGCTCTGAGCTAACCCTTGGAATGTTCCGCTGCCCTTCCCCCTCCCCAGATCGGGGGATGGCACAGGGTGAAACCTCAGAAGAATACCCCCTATCAGACGAGTGGAGTCCTGACCACGCAACCCATGAGGTTCTCTAGAGCTGAAGGAAAGGGATGTGGTTCAGCCCCACTTCTCATTCACAGGAACACAGACACTATTGGGATGTGCTGCAGGGCTCAGGACTGGGGAGATCGAGGCAGCAGCAGCAGCAGCAGCAACGACATCAATACCAATAACGACCACAATAATACAATAATGACGGCAATAACAACAACTCAAACAATAACAACAATAAGAATAACGTTCAGAAGCTCTGGCCCCTTCCCAGTTACCGGAAAAGTAACTCTTGAAATTTTGCTCAGTGTTTGGGTAGTTGGAGGGATTACACACACACATACACAAACACACATACACAAACACACGCACGCACGCACACTCACACACAGACACACACATACACACACGCGCACACACACACACAGACACACACATACACACACGCACACACACACGCACGCACACTCACACACACACATACACACACGTGCACACACACGCATGCACACACACTCACACACAGACACACACACGCACACACATGCACGCACGCACGCACACTCACACACAGACACAGACACACACAGACACACACGTGCACACACACGCACACACACATGGACAGAGCATACAAGGTGAGTTGAACAGGAAGGGATGATATTTAAAAAATAAAATTAAGGGCTGAGAGAGGAATAGATTGGGAGGAGAAAGGGAGAAATGGAATGGGGCAAATTATCTCTCATAAAAGAGGCAAATAAATGACTTGTCAGTGGAAGGAAAAAGGGGGGAGGTGAGAGAAAAAACATGAAGCTTACTCTCATCACATTTGAGTAAGGAAGGAATAAAATGCACACTCATTTTGGTATGAAAACCTATCTTACAATACAGGAAAGTGGGGGAGAAGGGGATAAGCAGGGTGGGGGGGAATAATGGAAGGGAGCACAAATGGAGGAGGGAGTAATTAGAAGTAAACACTTTTGGGGAGGGGCAAGGTCAAAAGAGAGAATAGAATAAATGGGGGGGCAGGATAGGATGGAGGGAAACAGTCTTTCACAACATGACTCTTATGGAAGTGTTTTGCATTCCTACCCAAGTATAACCTATACTGAAGTGCTTGCCTTCTCAGTGGGGATGAGTGGGGAGGGAGGAAGACAGAGACGTTGGAACTCAAAGTTTTAAAAACGAATGTTGAGGATTGTTTTGCATGCAGCCTAGAAATAAGGCACGCAGGCAACAGAAATCAATCTTGCCTTACAAGAAGGTAGATGGTAGAGGGGATAGGGATAAGAGAGACAAGAGTTGTAATAGAGGGGAGGGCAGATTGGGGGAAGGGCAAATCAGAATGCTGTCTTGGGATGTGCAGAGGGGAGAGATGGGGAGAAAATATGGAACTCAAAATCTTGTAGAAGTGAATGTTAAAAACTAAAAATAAATAAATTTATAAAAAAGGAATCATCAACCCCTTTTTACAGATGAGCAAACTGAGGCTGTGAGAGGGGAAGTGACATGCTTTCCCATGATCCTTTGGTTAACAAGTATCAGAGGTAGGATTTGAAGCTGGGTAAAAGTTTTTTTGTTATATTTGTGAAGAACATAAACTTGGACTCTTAGGAAAGCTGTTTAGGAAACAGGGTGACAGAGTGCCAGGGCCATCCAACTGACGTTCCAGATATTGAGTTGGAAGCAACCTTGCAGGTCATCTAGTCCAACTCTGTCATTTGACAAAGGAGGAAACTGAAGACGAGAGAGAGGAAGAGACTTGTACAAGGTTACCCAGGTAATCAGGGGCACCCTTACAATTAGAAGCCAAGTTCTAAGAGTCCAAATCCAGAGCTATTCCCACTGTACTCCTTTTGTCAAGAACTTGATCTAGGAGGCACCCAGACATTGGGAATCTCCAGAAAACAGCTAGGTAATAAAAATGGAAAAATTGGTATTTTGTGGACATAGCATCTCTGGTGGCAAACATCTCTCAAGATGGGCTGAGAAGGAGAGCATCATTCCCACTTTGGTCTGGACCTCAGCTTACTCCCTCCTCTGGAAAGGGAACAAGTTGGATGCATTAAAGATGGATGGGATCCTCTGTGGCAGCTCTCTCCCTCAGTCTCCTGGTACTTAGCAGCAGTCAGTACACCAGGACAAGCAGAAGGGGCTGAAGCCCCCTCCCCAGACACATTGCAAAGATGGTTCATATTTGCCAGTGAATTGAACACCAAATGCACTATGGCCTCTGCTTTGCATTGGAACCATTCAGCTCATGCTCCAAGTACGTGAAGTCTATTAAGACTCAAAGGGACAGGTGAAGTACAGCTAGCTGGGAATGTGAAAGACTATGCTGCTTCAAGCTTTTCTTATCTTATACCATCTCCTGGATGTACACACACATGCACATATATGTATAGATACCATCTGCCTTTGTTCAGTGTTCTATGATAGAAGATATGCACAGACTGGTGCAATCTCACCCAATATCTGGGGGCAAAAATACGACAAGCCAGGATAGTAGCATGTCTGCTTTACTGGCCTTGTGGTCACAAAGATTGACCTGAGTTCAAATCCTGCCTCCTACACTTACTAGCTATGTGTAACCTTGTATAAATCACTTGATTCTTCTGGGCCTCAGTTTGCTCATGGGATTGTTGTATGGCTTAAATGCAAACTTGGCCAACTTTAAAGCATTCTATAATAGGAGATATTCCTACTAAGCCTAGAACACAGGCAGGAACCCTCAGCCTCTAAGCCACATGTGGTCCTCAAGGTCCTTAAGTACGGCACTTTGACTGACTACAGACTTCACAGACCAAATGCCCTTCATAAAAGGATTTGTTCTGTAAAACTTGGACTCAGTCAGAAGGTCACACACAAGTACCTAGGGGGTCACATGTTGCTTTGAGGCCGCAGGTTTCCCACCCCTGTCCTAGAAGACCAAGTTGGAACTTCTTAACCAAAGCCTTCAAATGTTTCCAGCCTTCTCTGCCACCATTTCTGCCCAGCCTGCCCAGTGTCCCAGGGGCTTCCTTTATGTCCCAAAGCAAATCTTATCTCCCAGAGGAAGTCTTCCCTAACCCCCTCTTAGTTCTACTGCATTCCTTTGGTTCATTATCTCCTATTTAACCCGTCTCTAGCTTGCTGTCTATATATTTAGCTGCATTTCCCCCCACTACCACCACTAGGCTATAAGCTCTTTTGCATCCTTAGTGCTTAGCACAGTGTCTGGCGCATAGTAGGCATTTAATAATGTTCACTCAATTGACAAACAGAACAGTCTCTGCTCGACACACAAAAGAAAATGCAGTATTTGCTAAGCTAGAACGTCCCAGAAGTCCTAAGGGCTGCAATGCAAGGCAGAAAGCAAGGCCCAGTTGTACAAATGGCAGCACTGGGGAGGTCTAGAGGATACAGAGGCAGGGCAGATGGTGACTCCTGGAGGACCTGAGGAGGCAGCGCCTGGTGGTCCTCCATTTTACTGGAAGGAATAGTTGGTGACTCTTCTCTCATCCAAACTGTGTGAGCACTCAAGTAGCCCAGATGGGGTCTGGGCAGCCTGGAAAAAGAAAAAGAAAAGGGATGAAGGGGGAATAAGGGAGCAGGGCATCATACTCAAAGGCTTAGTCAGATCAGAAAATTCCAGAGGCTAAAAGCTCTCTTCTTTCAATTCCCCACACAACTCCAACTGGCTTCAAAGACTATTGTTTTGTTGGCTACCCAGGGAATCACAGAAACCCCCTTTCCTTTGAAAAATCTTGACGTTCTGAGTGGAGAAACTGCTCAGTGTTAGAATCTCTGTGGAACATTGGTTAGAGAAAGTAAAAATAAGAGTTAGGAAGAGAAGAAAAAGTTCAAGGAAAGTCGATAAATTCAGCACAAACTCCAAAGCTCTCGGTCGATGTGCCTCAGAAACTAGCCACTGATGCAGACAGGAAGATTCTCCAATGTGCTATCACAAATCTGAGTCTGCCATCAAGAAAGGACAAAAACTATACAGGATGAATTTCACTAGAACAATAAACTTCATGGAAGAAATGACTCCTCAAAACCTCCATCTCAGTGAGGCATGTTCCATCCCCTCCACCTGTGACCTCCTTCCTCTGCCTCTCCATCGATCCATGTCTATCACCTTCTTCACAGCCTGACTGAAAGCTTGGCGTGGCCCAAAGGGGGATGAGTCATTCTCAGAGACAGTGAGTGACCCCTCATTGAGGGCCTTCAAGCTGAGACTTGATGACTGCTTGCAAGGCATGTTTCAGGGAGGATTATTGTTCGGGTCTGCATGGATCTGGATGGGCTCTTAGGTCCCTTGAAATTCTGTGATTCTGTGACACAGATGTAAATGATCCCCTCAGCTACCTCAGTGTAACCTTTGGCCAATCACCTCATGTCTGTGGGTTTCAGTTTCCTCATCTATAAAATGGGGAATTAGACTAGAGAGCTTCTAAGTTCCCTTCCACCTTGAAATCTATGATCCTAGATCCTAGTAACCCAATTTAACTTTGGTCTTGCCTTTACTGCTTCCCACTCACTTAGAGAAGTAGTGTGGCATACTGACTAAGGTTCGGAAGCCCCAGCTTCCTGTGTCAAATACCTATGAGCTACATTAGCCAAGACAAATCAGAGGGTTGGAGATTTTGAGCTAGAATGGACCTTGAGGGCATCTAGTTCATCCCCCTCATTTTATGAGTGAGAGAAAAGAAACCCAGAGTAGGGTAAGTGCCATAGGCAGCAAAGCAAGGACTCAAATCCAGCCTCTCTGATCCTCAATTTCTCATCTGTAAAATGGGGATAGTTATAACAGTTACCTGTCAGGGTTGTTGGCAGGCACAACAAAAATGAGAAATACTAAGTGCTTGGGGAACCTTAAAGGACTGCACAGATATGACTTGTTATCATTCATGTACTTGGTGGAAGCGAAGTCTAGTCATGCTCATGCATCTGTGTATTGAGTCCTGTGAGTTTGTTGGTCTCTGCAGCTACAGTGCTACCTCCTTAGGAGCAGGGGTGATTACTTCTGAAAATCCCCCCACAGTGCCCAGCACAGTGCTGGACACTCAGGAGGACTGCTAGACCCTTGAGCCTCCCCCTTCAATCCTGCAGTCAATGATCTTTGGGTGAGTGAGAGCATAATGCAAGCAGGACTCCAAATCCAACCTTTCTATTGCACTTGTGGAAATCTCTTGAGCCAAATGCACCGTTTCCATGGCAGTGACAGATAATTTCAGAGCAAGATGACATCAGGGTAGCAGAGATCCTCTGCAAAGCCAGGACAAAATTCACTGATCTTCCAGATGATTTGTCTAGCAGACAGCTGAGCTGGAAAGTGTCATGATCTGGGCATAGAGCTTTTATTTCCAGTCTCCCCCTCCCAATCCTTCTCCTATCCCCAGCCTGAATTTTAAACCACTGACTTAGAGACAAACCTGCCCAGCATAGACCTATACCTCTGTAGGCCCCAACATCCTCTGCAGATACTAACCAAGGATACTAACCCAGAGGCAAAGTTCCAAGGACTCACATGTGAGCTCCTGGGGGCCACTACAGGAGGAGAGTTTGTTTGACTGTATTTGTCATTTATTTCCACTGACTTCTTCCCCTCCTTCCTTACAGGGTTTAAGGCACAAAAAGGAAAAAACTCTACACGGTAAAATTGTCTAGCAAAGCAAATATAATCCTGACACTTTATGCTTTGAGGATCTGAACTGTGTCACTCAGCTTCGGCCCTCCCTCCTTCCCTATTTCTACTGCCCTAGACCTTGGGTGGCTCATCCCTGGGTTACTGGGCTATCCTCAGAACCGACTCCCCTGTCCCCATTCTCTGTTCTCTCTCTGCTCCAATGCTAGCTGCGGAATCTCCCTAGAATGCTACCTTCGTCATGTTCCTCTCCCTGCCCAAGAGCCTGCTGGGACACTGAGAATACACCCCAGAGGACTTTAGGACATAAAGCAAGCTCCACACACCCCGAAACATTCATAGCAGCCCCTTTATGTGGGAACAAGGAGACATAAAATGGCTGCCCATCAACTGGAGAAAGACTGAAAAAAGGTGGGACATAAATGGAATGGGCTAGTGCAAATGATGAAGATAAGGAATTCAGAGAAATAGGGGAAGAATCATATGAACTAATGAAGAAAAATAAGCAAGATCCAAAGAATGATATAACTAAGTGCAAAGCTCGCTAAAAGGAAGCCAAACAACGAATACATGAAAAACCAGCAATGGGCCGTGAGAAGAGAAAATGAAACACAGATCACTCTTCCAAGCAGAGAAGCGTGTGTGACTGTGCATTGTACACGTGTATATGTGAGGGGGGTGTGCATTGTGTGTGCAGGTGTATGTACACATGCTTGTGTTCAAACATGCATGTAGCAGGGTATGCATGTGTGGGGGTACAATTGTGTTCCAACACATGGGGGGTATGTGTAGTAGGGCAGGTTATAAAGATGGAATGTTGCTTATTGAGGGCTTTGCGATCTTAGCCAAGATCCTTCCTCTATTCTGGGGTTCAATTGTTCCCTCTGTCATTCGAGGAGCTTTGCTTAGATGTCCTCTAGGTTAGATTCCAGCTTCAACATGCTGTAATCTTATGACCCTCAACGACAAGCATTGTCATTGCTGCTACTGAGGCCAATGTCATGAATCTCCATACAGCTGTTGTGTTTTGCTGTTGAGTCATTTCAGACTCTTCATGACCTCGTTTGAGGTTTTCTTGGCAAAGGTACTGCAGTGATTTGCCATCTCCTTCTCCAGCTCATTTGATAGTTGAGGAAACTGAGGCAAATGGAGTTAAGTGATTTGCCTAAGGTCACCCAGCTAGGAAGTATCTGAAGCCAGATTTGAACTTAGATCTTCCTGACTCCAGGCCAGTGCTTGATCCACTGTACCAAACGGCTATTGTGTACTATGTCATTAATTAATTACAGCCAGCCAAAAGGTGACTGGGTAGCCATTGATGGAGATATCCAGCCAAATCGGGGAAGTGGCAGCAAGTGCAGTAGATTCAAACTCAGAGGCCATAGGTTCAAATCTTGGCTCCTCCTCTAACCTGGGTGACCTTGGACAAGACTCTTAACCTCTCTGGGCAGATGGGACTCAATGAGATTGCCTTCTATGACCCTCCTAGCCTAAAATTGATGACCCAATGGGGCTGGATTACATGGTCTCCCCATTTTCTTCGAATTCTGAGACCCTATGAGACCATATGAAAGTTCAGAAGAAACTCATTCTCACTACTGGGAAAACAATGCAAAGCACTTATTTTCTTATTGAAAGGCAACGTTACCTTCATCTACAAGAGGCAACCCATCAGGAGACCTACCAGACAGTGTAAAAAACAACTGCATGGATTTTGAGTTAGAAATTTCCTAAGAGGGCATCTGTTCAAGCCTCTTCATTTAGAGAGGAAGAAAGTGAGACCCCAAGAGAGGGAGACACTGAATAATGTCACCTATGTTATAAAGAGAAGGGTGAGCTTTTGAGCCAGGTCTCCAGATTCCAAATCTATAGCTCTTGTACTCTACTATACTGCTAACACCCTAGGTGAGAGAAGGAACAGTGACTTGCCCAGGGTCACCCAGGTCACAAGGGGCAGAGTGGGGATTCCAAGTTAGTTTGTCTCCCTCCAAAGGCAGTGGAATTCTTTTATGGCTGCAGCACCCACCATCTCCTCCCATCATGGAGACCCATAATGATAGCTTGCTAAGCCTATGGCCAGGGTTTTAACAACTACATCTGAAGCTTCTACAGCAATGAAGGAGGCCTTTTATGATGCCCCAGGGGCTGGTACCTCACTGGTAAAAATCACCAGGCATTTACTTTGAATATATTTTCTATGCATTTATCTATATACATGTTGCAGCCACGAGTGGAATGTAAGGTCCTCCAGCACAGGGATGGTTTCATTTGGGTCTTGGCTCTCCCAGCGCCAAGCACAGAGCCTGGCATATTGTGGTTTAATTAATTGAATTTACTCCACTTCAGGAAAGTTAATTTTTTTTAAGAATTCCTTTATGAAAGGACGTTATTTGGTCAATGATAATATTTGTTCTTGAGTTCAGATTTCCTCCAAACAATCAATATATGCTTTAATTCTGAGCTTGCAAACTCCTATTTGCAAGGAGAAATGTGTATGCATGCACATGAGCATTTGTGCAGAGGGTGACAAGATATCCTATTTCCAAATGTCAAAAGGTCCCATGTTCCCAAGGCTCCCAGATGATCTGAACTGCCAGAGCAGGCTCTCAGGAAGTGCACTGAATGGCCTGCCCTCTTTGCACATCTTATTTTCTTCCGGGTTTTGTGGGCGAAGGGAAAGGAGGGGATACTGAGTGAGCTGCCTCAGGGTTCATTGCTTTTCAATAATAAAAATCATCAAGGTCTTCAAAGCTTTTCAAATTATTTTCTGAACATTATCTCATCTCAACTTTACAGTAAGCCTTCGTGATTAGCACTCCCATTTTATAGCCGAGAAAACTGAGGTTCAGAGAAATGATGTGATTTGTGCCAGGTGACAAAGCTAATGAGCAGCAGAAGCAGCACCAAAAAGCAAGCTCTTCCCACCCCCCAGCACACTTCACTGTCTTCATCCATCCAACATGGTTCCACAATCTGGGCCTCAGTTTCTCAAACTGCTGAATTCACCTTCTGATGCACACCAGTTTCCAACTTCCTCCCTTCGCTCCCTGCCCAGGAGTCAAACCTTCAGCTGGGGGATTCATCTGGTATCTCATCTAGAGGATTCTCATGTATTAGGAGAGCCTTTGCACTGAGTCCCTAGGCAGCTGATTGATGCCTGAAATCCAGATACATTGGATCCACTCATGGTCCTGCTGGGAATTGTCTACACTGAACAATCAGACCTTTACATAGAGAAGGAATATGGAGTCAGGAGTCCTGGGTCATTGGTACTCTTGGGGTCAAAGGCTAGCTTGACTCATTTCATAATTTTACCAAGGGTTGACCCTGGTCTATTGATCTCATACAGTTTCCCTGCAATTCATCTCACATTTCCTGAAACCTACTACATGCAAAGCAGAGCATCAGATTCCAAGATCACAGAGATGAATTTCAGAAATGCCATTTTGCAACTAGCATTTCCATTCAGCATCTCAGTTCTTGCAGCCTAAGTATCAAAAGAGGTTTTCATTTTCAGTAATCTGACAGCTCCAGTCTGCCAAAGCTAAATAAGAGAGACCTGAAATCTGCAGAGAAATGAAAGGATAGCAAATAAACCCCAGCAAATTCGATACGGTACAGAGAAGCACAGATTAAGCAGAAATGGGTAAACTGGGGGCTGACTGTTTGTTACCATGAGAACCGGTTTTGCCCTGGGTGCCTTGAGCACCTCACTTTCAAAGGTTGTGTTCTATTGTCTGGGGTCAGATAAAGGATGGGCCCCCTTCCCAGCCATATAGCTTATTAGTGATCATAAATGGGACCCCAGCCATCAGGTTTGCCCCCTTTTCAATCTTCCCAATAGAGGCAGGGGAAGGCAGGGGAAAGACGCCTGGCTCTGGAGTCCAAGTACCAAGAAAGTTTTGCTCCTTCCTCCAGGCGTGAGCAAGGCTAAAGCCATCGTTCCCTCAGACCTTTGCCTCATCATCTGTAAAATGAGGGGTTGCATCCATCTGACCACTAAGATTCCTTCTAGCTACAAAGCTATAGCCTCAACCTCCAAGCAAGCAATTCCAGGCTTTGAGAATCTCCCTGTCTGGTTTTCTCCTTTCCCCCCTTCTCCAGAACAGCCTTCATTTTGAACCATCCTAGAGAACACAATCCTGGCAGGCCAGGATTCTTTGGGTTCTTCCACTAAATCCCTAGTATGTGGTTTGGTGCTAAGTACAAAGTAGGAACTCCATCCAAGCCTGCTGATTGAACTGAACTGAGGGAGCCATATTGTTTCCTAATCCATGAGACTCACTTCTGTCAGCCCTGAATATGGATCTCCAATATAATTAGTGCAGGTAACACAAAGGATTACTGTTTACATACTGGCTCTTTAAGGGAACATACATACTTATGCAAATTCAGGTTACACAAAACAAAAAACCACTGTGACTCCCCAGAGTTAAGCAGCATTGGTCTTTCTACTAGTACTGATCATAGTCTATGACTGAGTAGGTAGGTCTTAGGGAGTTCCCAGAGGTAGAGGGGGGAAGTGATTTGCACCCCAGTGAGTATTAGAGAGGAAATCTGAATTCCAGAGTGAGCACTATACTCACTAGACCACATCTCTCCTCTCTCCCCAAAATGAGCAGGAAGAGAACACAGCAGTGTGCCATTTGGCCAGCTCTAGTCTTAGGAGAGCTAATGGATGGGGGGCCGGCCGTGTCCACGTGTACACAGTGAAAGGGAGAAATGAACCAATTAGTGCCAGTGCCAGCAAAGACCCCACTCTCTCCCAATTACCTGCAGAGTTCATGGCAAAGAGGTTTGGGGCCTGAATTACCCTGGGTAATTTCTGCCTTTCTCCACTTCCTTAGTGTGGCAAATAATTAGGGATCATTAATTCCCCACCTAAAAAGCTAGCGAGTTACTGTTCAATGGAGGGGTCCTGCTCTCCCTTGGGCGCCGCGAACAGTCCACCTGTTTCACGCTTCGCGACAAATAGCATTCAAGTAAAACTAGGTCAGCTCGGCAGCAGGCTTGTTCCTTTGTTTGGACTATTTTTCAGTTGCCTTCTTTGTAAGTCATTTTCTATATAATGCAATCCTCTTCCATGATTCCCTCCTTCCCGGTGTCGGACCCCCCTCCCTCCAGCAGAAGCGCATTGCCAATAGCGACTTATTATAAGCAGATTTTCAATGTGTACATTATGAGGCTCTTAAAGCCTTCAGGCCCTTCATTCTCCTCTCCCCTAAATGGAGACTTTCAGACCATTTGAGTCTTTGGCTCCCGAACATTCGGGATTCTGCCTGCTGTCCAGTCAGTGAGGCAGAGCCTTCTGTTTGCCTTATGCCAATCCAAACGTCCACAGCTACCCCCTTTGTTAGTCTATCCCATAAATGAGAGACAAGTTATGTAAATGGCACGGGTATTTGCGAATGGAAGAATAAAGCTGACAGGACATCCTGGGCAAATATCACTGATTAGCGACTGGCTGGAATGAAATGACTCGGCGGTATAGTATGCCATCCGTGGCTCTCAGAGTTAAGAGATGATGTTGTCACCTTAGCATTAGAGGTGGGGCTGGGGGAGGGAGGCCTCGAAGGTTCCCAGACAGCTGCCTGGGCACCTTTGGTCTTTTCAGAGAGGAATTGTGAAGCCTCTTACAGTCGCTGACTTTCTCCTGCGTTTGGTTCAGGTGGTGTCTTCTTCTAGATGAAGCTTTTGGTACTTCCCTCCCCTGACCAAGTTATCAGTACTGTCTGCTCCTTTGAACTGCTCAGTATACAAGGTGCTTTGACTGACCTGTCAAAACGGGTACGTGTTGATTTGTCTCCATCATTCTGGCCCCAGCCCAGCAGCAGAAGGTAAGCTCTCTGAGGTCAGGGCTGCTCTCTGAGGTCAGGGCTGCTTTCATCCCCTCCTTGGATGCCCAGTGCCTAGCACTACATGACTATCTGTTTAAGTGAACTGAACACCTGATGAAGTACATTTCACATCAAATTGGTTTCTATCATTGGCATTTGGAAGTATGAAAAAAAACTCAGACAAATGTAATTCTTGTTGATGAGAGGAAGGATGATTTGATCCTTTTGAAGAGTAAACACAACATGTAAGCACTGAAAGAAGACGCGAGATCAGACGTGAAGAAAGATCCAGAGGAAGTCCCAGGTACCTGCAGACAGGGGAAAAAAGATTTTTCTCTTTCAAAGGCGAAACAAACAGAAAGAGATTCTGTGATGAAAATAGGCAGTGAGGCTCAGAAGATGGGCCAGAACAAAGGCTGAGTAAATAGAAAGGAGGGGCAGAAGACTACCCAATGGGCTGGCAGCTGGCAGCGCAGGAAGGCTGAAAGGAGATGAGACCCTTCAAACAAAGGGGCAGAGCAAACCGCCACAAGAGAGCCTAGCCAAAGGAGCAGGATGGTACAGTGGGGAGAGCACAGGGAGGGTGATCCCGGGCCTGCCACGAGCTGGGAAAGCGGCCCCAACCAAGCCTATCTCAACTCAATTCAAATCAACAAGCATTTCGTGAGTGGCCACTGTGTGCCAAGTTTTGTGCTGAGAGCTGAGTGTACAAAGACAAAAAGGGCACCCATCCTGGAAAGTGAGGTATAGGGCTTTCAGGGAAGGACTGCTACATGGTCCCTGATAAGGAAATATAAAACATATACCAAGAAAGAAGAAAGTGACTTCAAAGGAAAGCACAAAGAGGGAGGCTGAGTTCTAGGCTGTGCTGGGAAGGAGGCGGGGTATTCTAAGTAGGTAAGGAAGGAGAGCATCCCAAGCATGGCAAAGAGCCCTCATAAAGGCAAGGAGTGATGGGAGATATATCAAGGTCAGGGAACAAGTGAGTTGACTTGACTGGAACCCAGAGTAGAAGGGAGAGGGAATAATAGGAAGTCAGTTTGAAAATATAAGCTAGCATGTTCAACATCAAGCTGAGGAGTTTGTGATCTGTCCTAAAGCCAATGGGGAGCCATTCACACTTCTTGAGCAGGAGCGTGGTCACAGGCAACACCTGGGTTTTAAGATTATTTTGGTGATGCATGGAGACTAGATTTGAGAGAGGAGAGGTGGAAGCAGCAGGGAAACAACTTTGGAGGTTTCCTCTCACTGGACGTCAGTATTCTTCTCTGAAGAATGAGCGGGTAGACTTGAGAGTTTCTAGGGCCCATATCAGCTCTGACATTCTCTGGTTCCCAGATATTCTCCTTAGAATGAAAATATCTGTCCCTTACAAAAAGTCCTAGGATTGTAAGAGAATGGAAAATAGCACCATGAATGGCACACCGTGTTGGTTTTGTTTTTCTGTCATCTTTCTAACTTGCTTTGGTCATTGGCTCATCTATTTCACATGACTCCTTTTCTCCAGGCCAACCAAGCTGCCCAACAAATTTGTCCCCATATACAACATTCCATCTCCTTCCTTCATGCTTTTGCCCATCTCAGGAATGAGGGGGCCAGGGCTCTCTCTGGTAAGTAGGTAGGACGCTCGATCATACCAGAGGCTAGAGATTCTCTGTAGTGATAGTCTCCTGAAAGGGAAAGTGTGCCAGACACTGAAAATATGTCTTAACATGAGGCAAAATGGAAGACCACAGCTGGATGTGATCGGATTTTCCCCTCGTGTGCAGCCATGGTGCATTATTCATGGTAAGTGACCTCACTTCATGTGATGACAGAAGCCTCTCTGAGTTGGTGAGCACAGCCTAACTGCTCTCCTGTCACATGGGCCCAGCCTGCTTGCTAGGCCATCCCTGGACTTGTCACTCCCTCATGGTAATGAGAGAGGAATGAGTTTCTGCTAACCGTCATGATCCCTGAATGGCAAAGCCCCCATGTGTTCAGTCTCACCTGGCCCATGTACAGATTCACTGGCTACCCGCTGAAGTCTGTAGCCTGGAGACTCTAGCTGCTTGCTCTGGCCTCTAACATTGATTGGTTGGTTGTTGTCATTTGTTCTCAAAGAGATCCAAAATGACAGCACCATGATAAACTCAAATTTCAGTGTGTCCGACTGTGGCTGATCAGACCAATATGAGCTCGGAATGCTCTACCACAGGTTGGGCACAGATAGTCCAGGTGAATAATTGGGATGGATACTCCAAATTTGCCTCCAGCATAAGCCCCACATGGATGGCCTCATCTGTTCCTTCCAGGCCAGCCCTGCAATCCAAAAAGCACTTGCCATGTGTTTGGCACAATGCTAGGCACTGGGGATCCAAAAGTCAAAGGAAAAAGAGACCCCACCCTTAAGGAGCTCACATTCTCCTGATAGGGAGGAGGTAAAATATCTACATGGTACACGCAGTGAGAAAGAACCAACTGTCCCCCACCTTCCCTACCACTGTCAAGGGCAGCCCCATCTGTCTTCAGGTCACCCTGGACTCCTCACTCTCCCTCACTCCCCAGGTCCAAGTTGGAGCCAAGGTCTGTCAATGCTACCTTTACAGCATTTCCCATATATGCCCCTTCTCTCCTCTAATACTGTCACCACCCCTCCCTGGGTCCAAGCCCTCATCACCTTAGGCTTGGACCACTGCAATAGCCTACTGGTAGGTCTGTCTCTCCCTGCTCCAACCCATCCTCTATTCAATCACCAAAGTGATTTTCCTAAAGTACATGTCCAATCATGTCACCTCTCTCCTCAATAAACTCTAGTGCATCCCTATTACCAATAGAATTGAATCTGAAACTCTCCATTTTCCATTCAAAGCCCATCATAAATGCCCCATCCTACCTTCTTACACTCCTCGATCCAGTGACCATCACCTCCTGGCTACCCCATCTCCCAGGTCTGGGCAATTTCTTCCCTTTCTGCCTTCTCCCAGCTTCCTTATAGTCCCACTTACAGGGTCCCCTTGTACAGGAAGCTTTTCCCAATTCTTCCCTCTGTGGATTCTCTCCAATTCACCCTGGTTATAACTTGTTTGCTCCTAGTCATTTGCACATCATCTTCACCATTAGACTGAAGGCTCCCAGCCGGGACTGTCTTTTGCCTTTCTTTGAATCCCCAGCAATTAACATGGTCCCTGACACACAGTAGGCACACAGTAAATGCTTACTCACTGACTGACTGACTGACTGACTGACTGAACAAAGTCCTCAGCAAATCCCTCCTTAGTGAGAAGGAGGGAACCCATAAGGGCAGGCTTCCCAGAGGAGGCAGCTAAGCTAAGCCTTGAAGGAAGAAGGAAGGGGATGAATGAGAAAGGGGTAAGAGGAGAAGAATGGCATTCCAGGCACCCAACTGGAACATGCAACAGCAAGTGAGTCAATCTGGTGAGAATGGATGATTACATATATTATATACCATATATTACATATATTACCATATATTACAAATGGAATAGCTCATATTAGAGAGTGCTTTAAGTTTTGCAAAAAATGCTTTTTTGTGCATCACCTTATTTGAGCCTGACAACAACTCTGAGCTTAAATGTAATTATGATATCCATTTTTCAAATGAGGAAAATCAGTCTCAGAATAGTTATATGACCAGCCTTCTTGACTGTCTAGTACCCTGCCTAGCACAACACACTGTCCCCTGTATACAGAACATGAAGGGGGATAAAATGACATGAGTGGAAAAGGACTGGAAGCAGATTGTGCAGGACTTTCAAGAGTCAACTGGAACTAGTGGGAGTAGCCGCTCAACTTCCAATTTGGGGGACATCTCTCAGCCCTAGACCTCATTTATACAGACACCATTTCCTCTGCAAGGCCTTGTACCACTGAGAGCTGTGGAAGGTGCACATTCAATAAGAAATGGGATTAATTTGAGATCAGAGGCATAGAGCTGGGAGGGACTCAGAGGCCATGTGATCCAACAGCCTCCTTGTACAGATAAACAAAATGAGGCTTAAAGAGGTCAGATGACTTGGTTAAGGTCATGTAGAGCATGATAAGCGGCAGAGAGACAGTCAAATTCAGGTCCTTTGATTCCCAAACTAGCAAACTCCCAATCAATCAACAAGCATTACTATGTGCCAGGCATTGGGCTAAGCCCTGGGGATGCAAAGACAGGCAAGAGAAAGTTAAGGGCTAATGGAGGGGATGACATGTTTCTATAAATGGGTAAATGCACAAAAGATGCAAGTAGAAAGGAGGTAACCTTAGAGAGGAAGACATAAGTGATTTGGGTCCAGGAAGGGCCTTCTGCAGAAGGTAACATTTAAGCTGAATGCTAAAGGAAGCCTGATGTTAAGAAACAGAGGGGGCAGAGAACATTCCAGGCATAGGAGACAGCAGTGAAAATGCATAGATAAGAGATGGAGAACTATGTGTCAAGAAAAGCCAGGACACCTATAGCATTGGGCTGCAGAGTGTGTGGGAAGGACAGTGAAGTATAAGACTGGAAATGAAGAAACAGCTCAAGTTACCAAGGCTTTAAGGGACAGGGGATTTTATATTTGATCCTGGAGGTTAACAGGGAGCCACTACAGTTTGTAGAGTGAGGGGAACAAGGGGAAGTCTGACATGATTAGACCTGCTCTTTAGGAAGATCACTTTAGTCAGTCCATCAATAAGGTATTAAGTACCTCATATGTGCTAGGCATGGAGGGAGCTAAGCACTCATACAGAGAAAGGCAAAAAGGAGCCGCTGCCATCGAGAGAGCCCACATTCATTTTGCAGCCAGCTGTACCAGTGCCGGCACAGAAATCTCTCTATCCTGTGAGACCTCTTCTCACACCTTCACAGGAACCTCTGCCCCATGGTTTCCCTCAGACTGGAGAGGAGAAGCAGAATTCCAGTATGAATGCCTTCCCCTTGTGTCGACTCTTCTGCACTTTCTTCCCCCTTAGAATGGTAGCTCTTTGAGGGCAGGACTGTCTTTTCTTTCACTCGTATTTGCATTCCCAGCATTTATTTAGCACAGTGTCTGGCACATAGTGGGTCCAATATAAGTGCTTATTAGATAGACAGATCTGAGAACCATTCACATAGAGAATTATAGGGCATGACAGGGATAAAGATCCAGAAAAAGACACCCAGAAGGAATCATCAGATAGAGAAAAGGAGAACCACAACAGTACAGTGTCCTTAAACCCAATAAGACAATGTCTGGTAAAAGAAAGGGATCAACAACGTCAAACACCACAAAGAGGTCGGGAAGGAAGAGGATTTAGATCCAGCAATAAGAAGAGATCATTGGTGACCTTGAGTCAAGATGGCGCAGGGACTAGAAGCAGAGCAGTCCCATTCCTTCGCATATATCCCAGAAAAGCTACAACAGAGGAGTGTTAGACTGAACAATGACAAGGAAATAAAGAGAGAAGCTATGGTAAATCCTTTCATCCAGTCCAGGTTGACAAAAGGGGACACCCCAAAGCCTGCAGGAAGAAGGGGTGCCAAGGCAGTGGAGTCACAACAATGTCAGCACAGTATCCCACCTTCTCACAGCCTCAAGGAGCTCCAGGCATGAAGCCTCAAGAATATGAACCATGTCTCTACCATGGGGACCAGAAGAAGGCTGGAGCAAGGGTGGCCTAAAGCAGTTACACACCCACAGAACTCTAGGCATAGATATATGGATGGGGGGAGGGGGAGGGGGGCAGCTGGCAAAGATGCGAAACCCCTACCAAGAGGACAGCTATCAATCTAAATGCCACAAGGCAATGTAACAGTTTGTAGCAAATTAACGTGAGCCACTCCTGAGGGCCTTGAACATCTCATATCTCTATATTTTGAGGATCCAGACAAACCCAGAGCCTACCAGTCCTTTGTACACAATAGACAGGAGTAGAAAGAAAGGCCAGGAATAGAATCCCAGACAAAACAGATGAAAATCAAAGAGGGGCCCCTACCCTATCGAATGTATGCAGAAGCAGGGGGAGCCTAGTTCTGACAAAAAGTTCTGATGAGGTTCAGACTCTGGGAACTTCTTGAGCTCCCCTGGAATCTCCTCACTTAACCTGGCTTTTCATACTCAAATTGAGCTCCCCTCTCCACAGAACTTGGCTTTTCATACCCAAATCTGTGACCATTGTCTGTTATCTCTGGATTGCCCCATCTGCTTCCCACCTAGGTGCCCCCTAGTCTGTCTCGTGATAGCCTCCAGCTGTTTCCAGCCTTTGACCCTCCCTGGATTCCCTCCTTGGACTTTTCCTCAAGACCCTTCCTAAATCCCTCCTCCCATCACCTTGGACTACCAGACCACCCCCTCCCCCCATCCCTCCTATCCTCTTTTCTGTATTTAAGTTCCATCTTGCCTCCATGAAGGCGCTCAGATTCAATCCAGCTCAGACTCTAACTGGGATTCTATCTGGCCCGCTTGTGAATACAAGTGTCACAAATGCTTAGCCTCCTTAAGAGGCAACCCAATTTGGTGAATCGTTAATAAACTTTGTTTTCTTTGGCTTTATGAAGGCTTGAGTCGAATTCATTCAAGCACGACCCGGACTGTAGGTATTTTGGGGTCCCCGATCACCCCTTAACCTCGTCAGTTCCAGTTCAGGAAGAAAAAAGCAGGAAGAGAAGAAAATACCAAAAAAAAAATTAATTCTAGATCCAAGCATGTCCAGAACACAGACTTAGAAAAAGAAAGTAACTCCACGTAGACTATAGATAGAGTACTTGGATAAAAGTACGCCCTGTCAGCAAGGCCCATTATAATTCTTGGGAGAAAAGCAAGACAAGATTTAAAAAATCATAAATTAAATGAAAGCTCTAGAAAAAATAATTGCAAAGAGGATAAACATCTTAGTATAGGAGGTACAAAATCTTACCTAGGTAAGAGATTCCATTGAAATGAGAAGAAAATAAATACAAATAAATATATTCGTGGAATAATAATATGAGAAGAAAAATCAAAAGACTGAAAAATAGAAGAAAACGTGATATCTACTATGGAAGTAACTGAGCTACAAAAGAGATAATTTAGGAATCGTTGGACTGCTTCCCTGAAAGTCACAGTGAAAATAAAAGGAAAACAAAAATGAAAAACCTCAGAAACTGTATTTCAAAAAAATCACAAATGAAAACTATCCAGACTTTCATTTAGCAGCAAAGGGGAAAATGAAAATAGCAAGAATGCACTGGCCACTCCCCAAAAGACAACATGAAAAAGTCCACAAATATCATATCTAAAATCCTCAAACGCTATGTCAAATAAAAATATATTGCAAGTACTCAGAAATAAAGAATTCCAGTATAAGGCAACTGCATTCTGCACCACACAAGATGACCATAAAGGAAAAGAAAATTTGAAATACAGTATCCCCAAAGGCAAAAGATAAAGGCTTACAATCAACAATAACTTATTTGGCAAAACTAAGGATAACTTTACAGGGACAAATAGTCCTTTAATGGACTTCTAAGAATTCCTAACAAAAAGACCCAAACTGAATAGGATCTTTGAAGTAGTGCAAACACAGGAGTCAAGAGAAACCTATAAACAAGGAACTATTTATATTCTAATATGGGGAGAAGAAATAAGTTCCCCCTCAGAGCCCTACTATTACCTAGGGTTATAAAGTTAAGATGAATCGGGAGCCTAGGAGTGGTTCTGTTCTGTTCTGACAATATTAAGAAGGACAAAAGAAGGGGAAATTAATAGACTAGGGAAGGGGTAGAACTGACTGTTTTTCATAACAGGGACATGTGAAAACAAATCTCTATAAATATGAAGGAAAGAGTAGGGGAAGTGAATAACACCTAAAAGTAACATTCAACTGAACGAGGCAGAAGGGTAAACATAAACATATACACACAGATGCACACACATGAAGAGCTTCATTTTAGATATTTAAATTCAATAGGAAAATAGGAACAGGGAGGCTGAGTTAAGAGGGAGGATAGAATAAAAGGAGGGCATTAGTCATAAGCAAAACAAACTCCAACTATAGAAAGTAGATCATGAAAGGTTGATTAAAAGAAAAGAAATAAAGGGTAAATGTTTTAAAAAGAAATTAAAGGTAATCAGGGACTGGACAAGTAGAAGAGAAGTGGAACATGGAAATGTAAGAAGATCACAGGTTCTCACTACTTCTTTCTAAAGAGTGGCACAGGTGGAGGCGATAAGGAAGAGAAAATATGTAAGAGGATTAGGATGGAGAGAAATAGATAATTAACAACTATGATTGTGAACATGAATGGGGCAAAGTCACCCATAAAATGGAAGAAGATGGGAAAATGGATCAGAAAGCAGAATTCAGCAATATTTTGTTTACAAGAAAGACATCTGAAAAAAATACACGGAGTTGAAATAAGAGGTTAGAACAAAATATATCATGCTTCAGATAAACTCAAAGAATCAGTGGTAGCAATGATGATTTCAGGAAAGGCTAGTGTAGAAAGACACAATAAAAAGAGACTATAAGGGAAACTTTATTATGATGAAAAGTACCAGAAACAATGAATAACTATTTAGTATGTATAGATAGTAAACACAATAGACAGATAGTAAAACAAGAATAGAGATATCAATGTACTTCTTTCAGACATTGAAAAAAATCTTAAAAAAGATAAAACAAGAAATAGGTAAAGGACCTAAATAGAATATTAGAAAAGTTATATACAATAGGTTTCTGGTGATTACTGAATTGGAATAGGAAGGAAAATATGTATTTCTTGGTAGTTCATGGTAACTTTAGAAAAATTATAAAGATTCTCGCAAATAAATGGAGAAAATAAAAATATTAAATATGCTCTTTTCAGATCACAAAGCTGTAAAGATTCTGGTAAAAAAAAAATGCCTTTGAAGCAAGGAAAAGTTCATTAGAAACTAAATAATTTGACCCTGAAAAAGCAGTGGGTCAAAGAATAAACCATTGAAACAATAGATGGTATCATTAAAAACAATGGCAACAATGAGAAAGCATACCAAAACTTTTTGAATGTAGCTAAAACTGTCCTCATGGGAATTTATGTCACTAAATGCCCTTAACAACAACAAACAGAAAAAGGAGGAAGAACACAGCAATGACTTGGGCACATACCGCCCTCAACCCCTGAAGTTAGATAAACAATACATTAAAAAAACAAACAAATAACTGAACATCAAACAGAAATTTTGAAAATCAAATAAAAGACAAAGCTGAAAGCAAAAATACCATCGAAATGATAAGTAAAAACAGAAAAATTTAAAATCATACAACAAATAAACAATTATCCAATCTGATTTTGAAAAAGAGAGAACCGTAAAATTGCCAGTACCAAAAAATGAAAAAGAATTCACAAGAAATGGTGACATAGTCAAAGAACTTATCAAAAATTATTTCATCCTATTATATGGCACTAAGATGGATAACTTGAATAAACAGATTAATATTACCAAAATATAGAATATTATATTAACATAAGATATAGAGAATTTAAATAACCCAATTTCAGAAAAACATAGTAGCACTTAAATGCTTTTTTCACTCATTCATTCTAGGAATATTAGTTATAGTAATAAGAAAAGAAAAAGAAACTGAGGAAATGAACCTAGTCAAAGAGGAAACAAAATGATCACATTTTGCAAAACTGATATGATAATTTATTTAACAAATCCTAAAGATCCAACTAAAAAGAATTTAAATAATAACTTTGACAAAGTAGCAGACCATAAAATAAACAGACATAAGTCATTAGTTTTACTGAGTGCTACTTACAAAAATCAGCAGGAAAAGATGGAAAGAGAAATTCCATTAAAATAACTGCAGAACACATAAAATATGTGGGAATCTGCCTGCCAAGTCACATACAGACATGATATGAACACAGCTAAAAAAGTACTCTTTACAGACATGCAGAAAGACCAAAATAGCTAGAGAAATAGTAACTGTGCATGGCTGTTAGAGACAATGTAACAAAAATGATAATACTATCTAAATTAATTCATCAATCACTAGTGTATGAAACTACCAAGGATTATTTTATAGCTCGAAAATAAATAAAAATCACATTTATCTGGAGGAACAAAAGATCAAGAACCTCAAGAAAAAAAATTAAAGAGGAGGAGGGACATCAGAAAAGGAGACCTAGCAGGATCAGATATCAAGACCGTACTACAAAATAATAGTCATCAAACCAATTCAGTATAGGTCTAAAAGCAGATAGGTCAGTCAATGAAATCCATTAGGCTCACAACATATGTAACTAAACCAGCCTTATAGCACGGTGTTTCATAAACCTGAAGACCCCAATTACTGGAGTAAGGGCTTACTATTTGACAAAAACTGTTGGGAAGATCAGAAAGCAAGCTGGGAGATATTGGATATTAGACCAGTACCTCACACTGGATGCCAAAATAAACTCCAAATGGAGACATGACTTAGGTGGAAAAGGTTCTATTCTAAACAATTTAGAGGACTAGAGAAGGAAATGCCTTTTGTAACTTTGGATTGTGGAAGAATTCATGACCCAACAGGAGATAAAGGATGTCATGAAACATAAATGGACAATTATGTTATATAAAATTTAAAAGTTTTTGCACAAACTAAACCAATGTAGTTAAAATTAGAAGGGACACAACTTAACTAGGGGAAAAACCTTTTGTGGCAAATTCCTCTGATAAAGGTCATATTTCAAAACTATATAAGAAACTGATTCAAATTTATAAGAATAAAAACCATTCCATATTAGATACACGGTCAAAGGATATGTTCAAGTAATTTGCAAAGGAAAAATTCAAGCTGGCAATAGCTATGGGAAAAGTACTCTAAGTCATTTAATACTTGGAAAAGAAAAAATTATAACAACTCTGACGTTCTACCTCACTAGCATCAGATTGGCACAGATAGCAAAAAAATGAAAATGGTAACTGTTGGCAAGGCAGAGCCAAACTAAGCACACTGTCGGTGGAGCTGCAAAAGGGCCCAACCCTACTGGAAAGCACAGTGTGCATACGAACCCTTCGACCCAATGTCACCACTAACTATGTCTAAACCCAAAAAGATCAAAAAAAGAGAGAAAAGATCTATACGTAAAAAATCTTCATAGCAACCCTACTTCTTGTAGCAAAAAACTGGAAACAAAGGGGATGCCCATCAATTGGAAAACAGATAAACAAGTTATGATACATGAACATAATGGAATATTGTTGTTCTCTAAGGCACAATGAAAGAGATAGTTTCAGGAAAACCTTGGAAGATTTTCATGAACTGATTCAGAGTGAAGTGAGTACAACTAGGAGAATTATCTATACAATTAAAATATTATAAAGGAAAACAACTTTGAAAGACAAGAAATTTTATAAATGAAATGATCAAGCAAGGGAAGAATGAGATGGAGATGAACGATTTTTATATTTGTTTGGTTAATGATACATATTTGTTACCAAGGTTTTTGGTTTATTTTTCATGGGGGAGGAGGTAACAGAGAGAAAGTCAGCAATAGTATCACACAAACATGAAGAAAAGAAAGGTCACTGAAGCATTTTTTTTTTAATTCAAAGAAGGACTTTCAGAAGGAAACACAGATGAGTAGACATAGGGACAGATGAATGCTAGAAGATTTTCCTCAGAAAGAAGTATTTTGGAGTTTATGACCTTGGAAGTAGAACATAGGTGGGTGATAGAAAGAGTCAGGATCTAATCATTTCTATGAGTAGCTGAGGTGGAGTAGAAGAGATCAAGGGAACTGAGCGAAGTGAGAAACTAGGAGGTGGAGCATTTTTGAGGAATATCAAGGTACGTGCTAAAGCCTCCTAGGAAGAAGGCAGGAGCTGGGCTTGAGCAAGGGCGTATTAGCACTAGCTCCAACGAGCGGACAGGAACAGCCAATTGTTCCATTTTCATTGGGAGCACTTACACCTCATCTATTGGCAAACACTACAAACTGGGGCGTGATTTATTGCTCTGATTGTCTAGACCAAGAGTCAGCAAACTATAGCCTGTAGGCCCACTGCCAAATGTAAAAACCATTCTTAGCTTGCAAGCCATATAGAAAAAATGAAAGGCAGTGGGCCAGATATGTCCCTTGGACCATCGTTTGCCAAGCCCTGGTCTAGACTTAAGAAAATGTTGGAGAACGAAAGGAGCAAGCATTTAAGCACCTACAATGTGCCAGGCATTGTGCTAAGTGTTATACAAATTGTTATTACATTCAATATCCACAACAACCCTGGGAGGTTAGTGCTATTATCCCCATTTTATAGATGAGGAAACTGAGATCAAAAGAAGTAAAGTGACTTGCCCAGGGTCACCCAGATGCTAAGTGTCTGAGGCTGGATTGGAACTCAAGTTTTCCTGAGTCCACACCCAACATTGTATTCACTATGCTACCTAGCTGCTTCTAAATAAAAATGATGTGTGTGTGTGTGTGTGTGTGTGTGTGTATGTTCATCCTTCGTTGCCAAAGAAGACCATGTCATCAGAGAAATAATGACATGACTTGCACTTGACTTTGTTTTGAGTGAGGGAGGGTTGTGCAGGTCACCAGCCTCACTTCTCCTCCAGAGCCATCAGAATCCAGTGACCAGATATTCCTCAGGATGACTGGAGATGACCGAGGATAAGGCAATTGGGGTTAAGAGACTTGCCGAAGGTCACACAGCTAGTGAGTGTCAAGTGTCTGAGGTGAGATTTGAACTCAGGTCCTCCTGACTCCTGCATTGGTGCTCTATCCACTGCACCACCTAGCTGCCCAAATAAAAATGAAGATTAAACTTAAAAGATAGGCATGTCATACATTTTGGGGGGAGGGAAGCCAGTTGTTGACTATTTACCAGCACACTATTGGGACAGACAAAAAGATAATGATTCAGGCACTGAACCCACAGACATAAGAGTCACCAGGATGTAGATTAGACAATAAATTTGGATGGAGTGAACTTCAAAAGAGGAGAGCCAGCTAAGGTGATAGAGGGGCTACGAGTGACTGAAGATGTAGGGAAATAAAAAAGGACAAGGTTGAAGGAACTTATTCTCTGACAGTTGGGGAGTTCAGTTTCACTGGGAGAATCCTAACCATTGAGGAAGGAGTCCAATAACAGTGGATGGGAAGACGACCATTGAGAGAAATGCAGGTAATTAGATGGTTCAAGGCTGTCCCTCCGGACCTGACCTCACAGAAGGTAGCTTTGTTGTGACTTCTGAGGAAGAGGCATGTCATGGGGAGTCTGGGAGGTCAGTCACAAAGCAGGAGGTGATGCTAGGACGTGGACCTGATGCTGGAGGTAGCATTGGGTCAGTAGTCCCGGCATAATTAGGAAATGGAAAAATATAACTTTGAAAATGTCAGTCTATTAGGGTAAACTATGCAAATGCTATTTCTGAAGAATCGACTCTAATGCTAATTCACCACACAGGGCTATTAGATGGACAAGTAAAGGGGTATTCTGAGAGGAGAGCTGTAATTCCAAATCAGTAAGTGACTAAACAATGATCTTGAAATGGTTGGCATCATGTCTCTAGGCCCGAAGAACTGGGGAAACAGAGGCACTGCTGAGGTGCTGTTAAATACAGGCTATACATGGGGCAGATAATAAATAAGGTAATGCAATAGATCGGGTCCCATCAGCTTGGTGAGAAGATACAGGAAAAATGGGTCTTTGTAAAGATGGTACTCTGCCCAACTTAAAATGTTCCTTCAGTGGGAAATCTGTTGTGGATAGAGCCCAGCAGGCCACAGGCTCAGCTCTAGGGATTGTCCTGAAGGTTTTGGAAACCAAGCACTGGGATACTAAGTTACATTTGCAAGGTTCTGTCACCTGCCTATTTCATGGCTCATTTTTGCCATGACATCCCCCAGCTCCTGCTGAGGAAGACTTGAATCGGTTTCTTCCTGAAATCTAGCTGTACATCTACAATCATCATCCCCACTCCTCTACTCCTCTACTCTAAGTTCTCTGGGGCAGCTAGGTGGTACAATGGATAGAGTACCAATGCAGGAGTCAGGAGGACCTGAGTTCAAATCTCACCTCAGACACTTGACACTCACTAGCTGTGTGACCTTGGGCAAGTCACTTAACCCCAATTGCCTCATCCTGGGTCATCTCCAGTCATGTTGAGGAATATCTGGTTACTGGATTCAGATGGCTCTGGAGGAAAAGTGAGGCTGGTGACCTGCACAGCTCTCCCTCACTCAAAACAAAGTCAAGTGCAAGTCATGTCGTCATTTCTCTGATGACATGGTCTTCTTCAGCAACAAAGGATGAACACACTCTACGTCCTCTACTCTAAGCTCCCCCAGCGCTGTCCAAGGTGCCTCCAGTCTTCCAGGAATTCAGGTTCCCATCCCCAAATTTATCCCTGATTCCCCACCTCCCCCAACCTCTTTTCCCACACTCTCCAGAGCCAGTCAGCTGAAATCCTATAGATTCCACACCCACAACAGCTCTCCCATTTCCCCCCTTCTCTTCCCTCACTCAGCCACCCTACAACTCACTCCTCATCCCCTCTCACCTGCACTACTGAAGTATCGTCCCAATTGACCCCTTTCCCTCCAATGTCTCCCTTCTCTGCTCTATCCTCCATATGGCTGCCCAGAGTCACCTTCCTAAAGACACAGATTTGCCTATGTCAAGGCTTTGTTCGAAATCTTCTCTTAGGTCCCTAGGATAAAATACAAATTCCTCAGCATGGCATTTAAGACCCTCTACAATCTGACTCCAAACTACCCTTCTTGAAATATTTCCTGTTATTACATTTCACACAATCTATATTCTGCCCAAAACAGACTATTAGCTAGGGATTAGAGGCACAGTGGATAGAGTGCTTAGACTTGGAGTCAGGAAGACCTGAGCTAAATCTAGCCTCTAACACTTACTGTGGGACCCTGGATAAGTCACTCAACCTCTGTCTGCCTCAGTTTACTCAACTATAAAATGGGGCCCAGGGTTGTTTTGAGGAGTAAATGAGATATTTGTAAAAAGCAATTAGCACAGAGCCGGGAATATAGTAGGTACTTCATAAAAGCCTGTTTCTGTCCTCCCCTCCCCCATTCCCAGAATGTAATATCTCAGCAGAAGTAAACATCTCTCATTTGGGTTCAAAAACTCAATTTTGCAAGTACAAGATGGTTAGACAAGAGTTTGTGCAAAAGAGAGCTAGGGATTTTGGTGAATATGAGTGTGACAAAACAGACAAAAAGCAAAGGTGATCTTGGGTTGCACTAAGAGATACAGAGTCTGGGAGGAAGGACTCGGTCGTCCTGCCATATTGGGCTCCTGTCAGACCACATAGGCAGTATTGTCTCCAGTTCTGGGCACCACAGTTTAGGAAGAACACTGATAAACCTGAAGTTTTCCCTGATTCCCCCAAATTGCTGAGTGTTCTCTTTTCTCATATCATGTTGCATTTTCTTATGTGGGTACACACCAGATCCCTAGGTAGAATGTAAACTTCTTCAGGGCTGGCACATACTAGGCACTTAATAAATTCAAATAATATTAATTAATATTCATTCAAATCAACCAAGGTACTCCAAAGGCCCACCCCAAGCCTCCCATAGATCTGTTTTATAATCTGGAAAAATCAGACAAGGACTGAATGGCGTTAGTTTCTGCAAGTCGAATAATGCTTCTTCTTCTAAGTACCACTACTGGACTTCCTCTGATGGCCTGAAAGGACAAAGTACCTTAAAATGCAAAGGGTGAGAATCCTGACTGTCGTGATTGCTTAACCTTCCCAGCTAACCTAACCATGTGGTCCATTCTTACAGAACCAAGCTGATTTGCCCAGCCCTAATGAAGTCATGTCTCGATGCCAGAGACCAAGCCTGCATTACCCCTTAAATACCAAAAGGCAGACTCACAAGTGGGCAGAGCCCTTAGGCCACCTGCTCTAGCTCCACACTGGATCTGAATTGATTTGAACCGGTGGGAGAAGAAATTGATTTGTGCCCTGGAAGACAACACAGAAGGAAGCCCTAGGCTGAGCCAAGAGGTGGCAGAAATGTTCATTTTCACATTTCAAAACATTTCCAAGAATCTGAAATTTTCCAAGTAGTGGTTTCCAACAATGTTTGTGGGCCTTAAAAACTTTCTCTATAACAACTCTCTGTCTCTTCTGAGTAATGTTTTACTTGGACCTTCTGCTCCATCAAAAGGGCTGCCCCAGGTGTGGTAATTATCCATTCACAGCAAGAATAAGCCTCTGGCCATTTTTATTTTAATTTAATAATTCTTTCCTATCATTTAAACAGCAATAACATTTTAGAGAATCATAGGACTGGGAATTGGAAGGAATCTTAGACATCGACACAGTCCAATCTGCCCTGCAGCATAGCAATTGCTTTTACATTGCTTAACAGATGGCCTTCTAGCCTTTACTTGAACACATCCAGTAACGTGACCCTCACTACTTCCAGAAGCAGGCTGTTTGGTACAGTAAAGAATTCAGAGCTGGAAGTATATATTCAGAAATCACAGTGGTTGTATAACAAGAGGTGGTTTTTTGTTTGTTTGTTTAAGAGAACCTGCAGTGAGTGACTTCCCCTTTCCAATGGGCTCCAATCCAGCTGTCAGTTTGGCATTCAAGGCTCTCTACACTCTGATCTAACCTTATGTGTCCCTTCTAACCCACAGGTCTGCTCCCCTTCTTCCTGTGTTCTGGAAGTGGCCGATGTTCTCTACCCAGGCCGTGTGCTCCCTCTCACCCATGTGCCCTAACTCATGTGGCTATGTTGTACTAGAATCACAGACTCTCTGAGTCAGAAGGGACGAAACATACTTGGATAGGAACACTTCCTACCACAGCCACAGCTCATGCTGATCCACCAGCCTTTGCTTGAGGATCTCCATTGAGAAGAATCCTACTACCTCCATTTGTGATTTTGGGGAATTATTAGGAAGCTTTCTTTTCCCTCACTTCTCTCTATTTGCCCTCTGCAGCCACACTCAGAGATAACCCTTCCAACCCTTCCAACACTTGGAGGCAGTTCCCTGAAGCCTTCTCCAGCTTCAGTATCATGACGGATCCTTGCATGGCATGGTCTCCAGGGCCTTGGCCACTGGGGTCACCTTTCTCTGGATGTTTCCCAGCTTGTCAACATCCATGCCCAAATGTGCCAAGCAGAATTGAACACAGCATTACTGATATGGTCTGACCAGGGCACAGGACAGCACGACTTTCTTTTTTAGTTATTTAATATTTCAAGGTTACTTGAAGTACCAGTTGTAATCCCTCTAAGACTTTTTTGCTTAACTATTTGAGGGGAATGTACTTTGTGGGTAGTTTGTTTGTAAATTATCTTGCATTTTTTGTATTGAAACAAAATTTTTCAGAAAATCTATCATTTAAAACGATGGCCAAAAAAGAGAGAAAAGAGCCAAAGATCAAAATCTCTCGCAGATATAAAATAATAATCGCCTTCAGTCACCTGGCCATATGTCATCACTGGCTCCTGCTTCTGGTGACAGACTTGGAACAAACGACTGGCTAAGAAAGACAAACTTGAAAAAATAACAAAGGCAGTCACAACTGCCTGCCCTCCCCCAACCTTTCTCCTCTTTCCCTCTGATTCCCCTTTACTCCTGTTCCTTCACTTTCAGAAAATGGCCCAGGCATGAGAACCAGTCCCGTTTTTCTTAACCCTCCCAGTATCCTTCCCTATACATATGGATCAGCTCCTTGGTAATTGGGTCTTCCTTCTGCTCAAACCACAATGCCTTGTAGGGGGTACAAGCCCCAGAAACTGTGACTCTCAGAGTTTCAGCTTCTGTCTTCTGACTTGCTTCATCCCAGCGTCTACTTTCTATCATTCTTTGGTGAGGTCACAATTGGCTATCTATGGGAGCTATGCCATCTTCGCAAGCATTGAGAGTCAGGGCAAACTCTGAGATACTTCTCTACATTCTCAGGTAGAGGAACCCCCTACCAGAGAATGACTCTGTGCTCTGTTTCTTGGTTTCTCTCTTGAGCATCCTGTCCAATATGCTTGTTAGCTGGAAGCACTTGGAAACACTCGATTTTCTCATCCCAGATTCCCTGAAAGACAAAGTGCATATTTTTGAAGGTTCTGTCACTTATCCAGTGATCTTTTTCTCATCTTGTGATTTGCGAATTCTATCTCATCAGATCTATCCACAGTTTTCCTACAATAATATTGTTCACTGTGGTGATGGCTTTTTTTCCACATGTAGTGATGACCAGTGGCATGGAAGATACAATGAACAGTGTCACTCAGTGTGATGGCAGACATTTGCCATAGAACTTGCTGGTCATTTTGATTTCCTGGTGTAATGGCCAAACATTTCTGGAATTGACATGATGTGCTATAGCAGGAGGATGGTGACTCCCCTGCTCACAAAGAGAAGGAAAGACATTTTCTTCCATTTGGGTCCAGCTCAAAGGTCTCCCAAGGAGTGGCTCAAAGGGTTTGTTAGTACAGAAGGTAGTAGTGGTGTAGGGGAACATGATGACAGCTGCCACATGGCACAGCTATTTGAGGGAGTTCTCATTCTCACATTGGGCAGCTTGGTCTAGCAACTCATGGTATTCCAGATCTTTGATGAGGCGCTGGAGCATGGACAAAGGCTTGCTGAAGATTTTGGAGAGCTCCTTGCCAACGTAGGTCTTGATAATACTCCATAAGTTAAGGCTATAGTTGGGCTTCTGTGGAATTCAAGTTCTTTAGGCCTTTAGAGACTTTTTCAACTGCTGCTTGTATTGGTCCCTGAGCCTGGTGTCCCTGCTGGGCCCACCACATTGTGGGTGCCCTTACATTGGTGGCGCAGGTCCTCAGGCACTCGACTGACCTCAGGAAGAGTGCTGGTTTCCCATTCGTCCTCATCCCTCATAGATCCTTTGCCAAAATAGTTCTTGTTTTTTTCTACCACCATCACTGGTGCTCTTTGTAAGCATCTTTCCAGGTGATTATGCTGTTTCCCCAGCTGTTCTAAGGTCTTCTCCAGTTGAACCTGCTTTTCTTTTTCATACTGCAGAGACTTCAGCCATTTCTTGCCCTGTATCTGAGCCAACTCTAGGAAATCTTTACAGGTATTAGTAATAGCATCAGACGGAGGAGTGTGGCCTGTTCAATGATCTGCTCTATCACTGCACAGCTGTCCTGAGGCATCTTCATGGTCTCCAACTCCCTGAGGGCACTCTGCCTCACAAGGCCCTGTGCAGCCACCACCTTAGTGGATGTGGTCACATCCTCTCCTTTTGGAGTGAGAATATGCAGGCACTCTGCAACTCCATCTTGCCTGCCCGGCAGAAGGAAACAGAGGCTTCTTCTGAGTCATCAGAAGCAATGAGCACCTTAGCAGCCTTGGCCTTGGCCAACTCCAAGGCATTAATTTGACCTTGCTGCTCAGTTTCT
Source organism: Notamacropus eugenii (assembly GCF_028372415.1). Taxonomy (NCBI): domain Eukaryota; kingdom Metazoa; phylum Chordata; class Mammalia; order Diprotodontia; family Macropodidae; genus Notamacropus; species Notamacropus eugenii. The sequence goes on along the minus strand of NC_092879.1, from coordinate 93,922,128 downwards.
GAGCTGGCCTTGAGTTGATAGGTGTAGGAACCACCATTAGAAATTAGAAAGTTGCAAGAATGCTCAGTGGTTATGGTGGCAGAAGCCATGTTGATGGTGCCCTGGCAAGAATGACACATCTCAGCCTTACTGCAATAATAGCTAAGCAGCCCATGGCTCAGCATGAACCAGTGGGACTGGTAGATCTTCAGGCAGTTATTCCACTTACAGAGCCGACCTTCCAAGGAGCCTGGGCCCTGGGTTGCTGTGACATCCTACCTGTAACTTATTGCAACTTTGGCCCTCACTGGAACTTGGGGTGTGGCTTGATTCTGGACCTGGAGCCCAGGAGCCCAGGAATCTGGAGCTGAGGTTATGTTTAGGCTCAGAACCAGAGCTGAAGTGGGAGCTATGGTGTAGAGATGGGGCTGAGACCTGGTTTATAATCTGGGCAGGGATCAGGGTTAGAGATGGGTCAGAGGGTAAGACCCTGCCTGGAATCAAAGTAGGGGCAAAAGATCACCCTAGTGTATGGTCAGGGGTGAGACTCAGCCTTGAATAGGAGTGGCCTGGCCTGGATTTGAGATTGGAGCAGGGTCATGAGAAGAAAACTGGCCTTGTATCTAGGCTAGAGAGGCCTGGTTTGAGCATGCGACATCAACCACATTTGCAAAGACATAACTTGCTGGTAGAATAAAGAGTGTTTGATCAGGAATCTGAAAAACCACCTTGGACGTATACTAGCTGAATTGCTAACCCCCTAACAAGTGTCTTAACTTCTCTGAGCCTCGGTTCCCTCATCTGTAAAATGTTGATACTGCCCCCACAGGGTTGTTGTGTAAAATGCTTGGCAGACCTTAAAGTGTTATATAATGCTAGCCTTATTATTATATGAGTATACAATGTGGTGGCAACACATTTATAGCAAGATACAGATACCAGTCCAAGGGGCAACTAGAGAAAGGGCGAGGAGGAAGGGAAGGGGAGTGAAAAGGGGACAGAACGGGAAGAGGCCACAAAGGACCAGGCACCTGAACCAGGCTTGGGTTCAAGGAGCTACTTGAACTAAAACAGAAATAGGGGAGGGGGGAGAGACTGATGTGCAAAAATCCATTTCAAGTGCAGAGATTGGTTGTGGAACTGAATTTATACAACTGAGTGGGACAGAGACAAGACAGTGCAACATGAGAATGAGAAAAGAAGGTTGTCAAATAGAATGCTAGTCACCTCAACCACTACAATGAAGTGAGAGAAAAGATATTTCTTTCACTCTGTTGTATTTCAATAGGTCACCTTGGGGCCCTGAAGAGAGGCTACTGTCAGCAGATACAGAGGCGAAGATGGGGGACACAAGTCATTCAGTTTCAATGTCAACATCAATTCTTTCAGGAAATCTGTTCCTCCAACTAGTCCAAGTTCTAGTCCTGTTGAGTGCTGGGCTGGAAGATCTGCCAAGGCAACAAAGCTTCAGCTCAGTTTTCTCAAATGGGGCTTGAGCCAAAGGTTAGTATTTCTGTCTTTGGAATGCAATGCAATGCAAGAAGAAAAGAGACTCAGCGATCCCGCTGCAAGGAGCAGAGGACGATGGATTTCCAGCTGGAAGGGACCTCAAGGGCCACCTGATCCAAATCTGTCATTCTGCAGAGAAGGAAACTAAGGTCAGAGAGGTTAAGTGACTTGGCAACAGTCATGCTCCGTGTGCTAAGTTGAACCCTAACCCTAAATACAGCAAAATCTTCATAGCATCAACTCTTTGTGGCAGTGAAAGACAGAAACAAAATGGGTGCCCCCGGTTAGGCAATGGTTTGAGCCAACTTTGGCATATGATTGCAACAGAAATTATGGTGCTGTAAGAAAAGACGAATGTGAGGAATTCGGATAATGGGGCAAGACTGTCATCAGAGAGAAGCCAAGAGAACCAAAAGAATGACATCATTCAATCCAACAAGCATTTATTAGGCACCTATTGTCGGCTAAGCACTGCACTACCTGCAGAGGATACAAGAACAAAGCTGTATGTGCTTCCTCGCCTCAGGGAGCTTACCCTCTAATGGAGGGATCCTCTTTTATTCTAAAGACTGCTACATTCTATACACCTGATAATCACAACAATGTAAAGGAAAAGGTCGCTAAAGGCGGCACAACTCAGAGAACTTTAAAACCAGTAATGAGCCCAGAAAATGCATAATGAAGTGGGACTGCCTTCTCTGAAAAATGTTTTATCCATTGTCAGAGGTATGGATAATGTTTCAGGGCATCTAAAGTAACTGGGAGCCCATCCCAAGAAATTCTCCTCTCAGCTACCAGTTCTCCTCCACCTCAACCACAGCCTGTGCCCTAGGGCCCTTCCCCCCTTCAAACACCTCCTCCCATACCCCACTACCACATTTTTGTCAATTGACATCTATAGAGCTGGACAGGACCTTAGTGATCATCTACTTTTTTTCCTTCTTTTTTCCATTGGCAGAAACTGAGGCCCAGAGAGGCAAAGAATTCTACTTGTACTCTTTCCCCATATGCATTAAACATTACTCTCCATGCACTAAGTCCAAGACAAACTGGCCTACTTGCTATTCTCCCTGTGTGATCCTCCATGTCCCATCTACATGCATTTGCATAAGGCTGTCTCCCATACCAAGAAAGAATTGTGCCTTCCCCACATCTCACCTCCTACCCAAGGCTTTGCCTCCTCACTCCTACCTTCCTCCCAAAATTACCGTGTTAAATCATATTTACTCACCTATGACACGTTTGTCCCTCTGCCCACCCTTCACCCCCAACAGAAGGCAAACTCCTTGAGGGCAGGGACAGTTTCATTTTTGTCTTTGTATCTCCAGCACTGAGTATAGTGTCAGGAAGGAAGGAAGAGAGGAAGGAAGAAAGAGAGAAAAGAAGGAAGGAAGGAAGGAAGGAAGGAAGGAAGGAAGGAAGGAAGGAAGGAAGGAAGGAAGGAAGGAAGGAAGGAAGGAAGGAAGGAAGGCAAGGGAAAGCAAGAGAAAGTCACATAAGCTATGCAGTCACAGTGATAAGTGATCTACTAAGGAAGAAAATGGCAGACCACTCTAGGATCTTTCCCAATAAATCCCATGGAAAAAATAATCCACAGGTCACAAAGAGTTGGACATGACTGAACAACTGAACAACAACAACTGTATATTAACATATATCATTAATATATGTTGATTATATTATATACTTTATAATGAATAAGTATATTAATTATAGGTTCATTAGTAAAAATAATCACTAATATTAAGATGCAGATCAAAATAATGCTGAGGTTTCACCTTATAACCAGAAAATTTGCAAAAATGGCAGCAATTAATGTTGGAGGGGCTGTGACAAGATAGGCTGGTATATTGTGGATGGAACAGTGCACCTGGACAACCCTTTGGGAAAGCCACTTAGAATGGTGCAGATAAAGTGACTAAAGTGTTCATATCCCAAGAACCAGAGACTCCATTACTACACTTTTCCCCTAAGGAAGATATAGATAAGAAAAAATCTCCATATATTGCAAAAATATTGATAGAAGTACTTTTTTCAAAGGTAACTATGGATTGGAAACAAAGTAGATCCCCATCAATTATGGTTAAACAAATTGTGGTATGTGAATGTAATGGAATATTACTATATTACTACAGTATAGACTATTGCTATAAGAAATGATGTATATGATGAAAACTGAGAAGCATGGAAAGAACTACATAAACGGATGTACAGGGAAATAAGCAGAGCCAAGAAAATAACATGCACAGTAATTGCAACAATGTAAACGAAAAGAACGATGACACACACCTCTCAAATGGAAAGTAAATGTAACAAAATTGGAGAGCTCAAATGAAGAGATACAAGAAGACACCCCCAGCCTGCTCCTTCATGAAAGAGGGAGGTCCTCAGGTTTTACACATTGCATGTGTTTCTGTATTCTTTCAGAGTTTTGATCTCCTGTACTGACCTTTTTTTTTAATCTCCAAAAGAATACTCTCATATGGGATGGCTTTTGGGGAGGGAGAGGGATACATGGAATACTATAGTGATGCAAAAAAATCCCAGAAAATATCAATAAAACTTTTTAAAAACAAAAATAGACAAAAAGAAAACTTGACATGGATTTGCATTTTATTCTATAAAAATGGGGGAGGAGGTTGTTTTAACTTTACCAAGGGTGTGACATGATGAAAACAGCCCTTAAGGATGATTGGAATACAGTCTTGGAATACAGTATATATGAGGATGGGGAAGGGAGAAATTGGGGGCAGGAAGATCAGGAAAAGTTTATTAGACAAGTCTAGACATCATGGCATGCTACTTTTTTCACTGCCTACTCGGTGATCTATAAAAGAGAGATGCCCCAATCCAATCCTCCCTGAACTTCAGCCCAAGTTTCACTGATATTTTCCTAGGTACGGTTTATAAAAGGGTTCCTAGGGGTTCTTGCTGGAATAAAACTTTCAGGGGCAGTTGATTCTAATGACTTGGCTGAACAGGAAGGCAGGCAAGGGCCCTTCCAAGACTGCCCAGTATGACAGTGACATGTCAGATTAAGCCTATAGTGCTAGCACAGTATGTCATGTATAAGTGATACAGACAAAATCCAGTTTTAACAAATACCATGAGAATAGGCAGTTCTGCTTAATGAGGCCATTTCCACATCCTGGTCAACAGAATAGTAACGGTATAGAACCCTCATTAGAAGAGACCTTGGTAATGACTGAGTCCAACACTCTGTTTTTACAAATGGGGAAACTGATGCTCAGAAAGGTGAAGTGATGTGGCCCAAGGTCCCCCAGTTAGGAGGTTACAGAGTCAAAACATAAACAGCAATCTTCTGACTTTTGACCTCCTGTTCTCTCTGCAACATCCCATTGCCTCTCTTAGCCAATGGAGATGCGATAAATGCCAGCTTGGCAAACCTCTATAAAGCCAACATAAAACTCTCTAAGTGCTGAACACTTTCTTCAATGTTGGCAATACCAAAGACAAAAGAAACAAAATTAAACCAAAAATAATCGTCTGCCCTCGAGCAGCGTACTTTGTGCTGGGGGATCTGCCATACACAGAGATAGACACAAGATTATTTCACGGGAGTGAAAGTACTACCTTGGGGACCAGGAAAGGCTGCATGTAGGAGGCGGCCCTGAAACAGAGCCTTGAGGGAACCTAAAAGGTTGAGATGAAGAGGAAGAGCATTCTAGGAACAAAAGCACAGAGACAGGAGAAAAGACATTGATGCTGGGGGAAAGCATGGTGGCGAGCTTGGCCGAATGTAGAGTGCATGAGGGGTCATGAGGTGAAATAGCCTAGTGTGGTAGGTGGAGGCCAGAGGAGCTTTTAGTTTATTCTAATGACAAGAGGAAGGCACTGGCAATTTTTGACCAGGAGACTGACAAGGTCAGACTTCTATCTTGGAGGGGTTTATTTGGTAGCTGTGTGAAAGATACATTGGAGAGGGGAGAGACTGGAAGCAAGGAGGTCAATTAGGAGGTAATAATGATAGCCCAGGAACTAGTGATAAGGGCCTAAGGATAGGCAGTGACTATGTGAGTGGAAAGAATGGGACATTCAGGAAATGTGGAGAAAGGATCGGTAAGACTTGGCAACTGATAGGACAGGCATGGTTTGGATAGGGAAGAATTGAAGATGATTCTGAGGTTGTGAATCTGGATGACTGGAAGGACAGAGCTAGGAAAATGGAGAAGGGGCAATTTTGGGGAGAAAGATAGTGAGTCCTGTTTTGGACATGTTGAGTTGGAAGTGCCAACGGAACTGCCAAGTGGAGCCATGCAGCAGACAGTCATCAACGCAGGACTGGACAGTCATTGACTTCAGAGTCATGTACATAGAAATAGAAGTAATTACTGAAGCCATGAGAGGTAATGAGATTAGTGAGAGAAAGAGGGAAGAGAGAGGAGAAGAGAGGAGAGGAGAGGAGAGGACAGGAGAGGAGAGGAGAGGAGAGGAGAGGAGGGGAGGGGAGGGGAGGGGAGAGGAAGGGAAGGCCCAGGACAGAGTTTTGGGGGTTACTCAAGTCAGGAGGTAGAGATTGGTCCAGCTGAATGAGACTCAGTAGCACGCAGTAGTTTGCAGACCCTGCTATTTCAACAAGAGCATACATTGCTTCGAAGTCATAAGCTTTCCAAGGTACTTGTGATTTTCCAGGACACATGATTTCATCAGTAGGGGTCTTCTTCTGGTGATGGCCCCTTCTACTACTCTGTCACCAGGCCTCTGAGGCTACCTCAAGTTTGGGATGGTCATCCCATTAGACTGACTGACAAGGCTGAACACAGAATGGGAGAGAGGACAAAGCTGGCCCAACCCTGACTTCGTTCGTGGTAGGGCTGAAGCCCTAAGTCAAGGGAAAAGCTGCAGGGCCTGTCGTTACCTTGATAAGCATGTAAATATTCCCTATGCCTTTGATGATGGCACTATATGTGAAAGGGGGGGAGGCCCTACTAAATATTTAATCAAGTCCGCCATCCAGTGTAACAGAAGTAATTTTCCTTTTCCAAGGTTCCTGAGTGGATGATGGGATGTTGTCCGGTGTATCCGTGATTGGCTATTTACTTCTATAGCTCAAATTCATCGCTTCCTTTCATCATTCTGAAGGGGCATTGATTTCAATAAAAACCTCTAAATGAGAAAAACAATCCACAAAGTGAATGTGAATAAAGGAAGGCATGTGAAGTTCAAAGATAAGTCAAGAGAGGAAACAGTTTCTGAAGCTGCCCGCAGCCTCTGTGCCCAATACCAGCTGTGGAGCATTTTTCCTTTTTCTCTCTGAACTCCTCTTCACCTACTGCCCAAGTAGCCTCAGTAGGTTAAGGAGGTCTACTATGGCCTATTGTCTCCTTTGTGCTTCTTTTCTTCTTTGAACTATTTCTGTAACTAGGGTGGGGTGACTGGGGCTTTGCTCAGGTGTGAAAATTTAAAGGGGGGCTACTAGCACATTTTTTCTTCAAGTATGTAGACTGAGTTTAGTACCTAGTTTGCAGAAATTAATTACTTAAAATAAAAAGCTACCAGATGGTGCACATTCTCCTTCCCCTACCCCTCACTCATGGCCCCATGCCAGGTGAGATCCTCTCTAGCCTTCTCTGACTCAGCTCCCTCATGCAGTGGCCACTCTTGTAGATGTCTTCTTAGCATCTCCATTGTCTCTTTCCCCAGAGGTCTTTCTCCCCCCCTGACTGACTTCTTTAAATTTAACTTGGAGACGCTTTTCATGATGCTTTCTCCAGAAGTCAAAATTGCTAGTTATATCTGTGATTTATCTTGCCACAGTAATCTACAAATGGGAAGGAGACTCCTTTGGAACTTTTACCACTAAATACACCTAACCATCTTCACTATTTTCCATAAGCCCCTATAACTCTTATCCCCCATGTCTAACAAGGATGCTATGGGAATGCTCTGCAGCTCAGTTCCATCTGTACATTTTAGCTAGGGAGGACATGTGCAGCATAGTCCTGCAGGACCATGAGGGCCAACATTCTCTGTCTACTGCCAATCCAAATTCCTAGAAACTTAGTAAGCCTACTTTCCAAAAGTCTTCTAATTGTCAGTGGAGCTGGAGGAACTCATGATTCAAGAGATTCAGCACTAGAATAGCATGTATATGAAAAGCAGCTAGGTGGCACAGTACGTAGAGCATTGAACTTGGAGTCAAAAGTCTTCCAACACGCTTACTAGCTTTGTGACCTTAGGCAGGTCATTAGCTTCTCTGTGCCTCAATTTCCTCATCTATAAAATGGGAAAAATGATGGGACCTCCTTCAAAAGATCATTGTAAAGACTGAATTTGAAAACATGTAAAGCACTTTGCAAATCTTAAAGCGATACATAAATGCTACTGCCATTATCACCATTATTGCTGTTTTAATGATGATCATTTCTCAGGTTCTTTTCTTGGAGGCCTCAATTAGGAGTGCTACCTTGGGCTCAATACATGTTGTGAGGTAGAAGAGGAACAGCCAGCCAAATCCTCCCACTTGGCCATCGTGTGGCCATGAGCACACAGCACCTCGGTTCCATTGTGTTTATTCTTTCCTCGCCTTAGTATTCTGAGAGAAGACTGTCCAGGTGACCTTGAGTTCAGAAACCCAGAGGTCTTATCAATGTTCAGAGTCCAGAGTAGCTCACTGGAGGGTGGCAGGAGTAGTCACAGAGGTTGGGAGGTGACCTAATAGCAACCTTAAGATGAATGTGCCCAGGCAGAGCATATGACCACGCCAAGGTCGGTCAGTGAGCCAACAGGAACAAGGAACAATGCCTAGCACTGGGCACACAAAGAAGGATAAAACAAAGGCCTTGCCCTTAAGAAGCTCACCTTCTGTTGGGGGAGACAATAAGCGAATAACTACATGCACATGAGATAGATGTTTAGAAATAGCAACATACAGGGTAAATGGGAGATAATCTCCAAAGGGGGCCCCAATAGGAGAAAGGGAATGGGCTGGGAGAGGTGGGAAGATTTGAACTGAATCTTGAAGAAAACCAGGAAATATAAAGAGGCAGAGATGAGGAGGGAGAGCATGGGGGACAGCCAATGGAGCTATAAGCCCAGGAGAAGGGGAAAAGAGGGAATCACAGAGGGGGCTGGTACCGCAGTGGATGGCCCACCCAGAAGGAGAACTGTGCCTAAGGGGAAGTCCAGAAACTTTGCATGAATGGAGAAAAGGGCCTCCAAAGGCAGGAATTATCTGTTGCCCTTGGGGGGGCCTCACTACCTATGGACTTTAAGTCCACTCTCCTCAAGGACCTTGTGTGTACCAGTTTGGGTGAGTCCACTATTCTTATTATACAGTCTTAGGAAGTACCTTTGCTAAAAGCAAATTGAGGCTAGGATTTCTGGGGACAGTCAAGATGGTGGAGTAGAGAAAGCTTTCAGCTGAGATCTCCCAGCATCTCCCAGCGTATTTTTAAAATAATGCCTCAAATCCTGCGGAGGCAAGTAGAAGAAAGAACTCTGGCAAAGAAACTGCCCATTCTGGAGAAGGGTAAGGCAGATGTAGATTGCCCACAAGTGAATCTCTTGGGGATTCCAAATGGGAGGTCTAGTACCGTGGCTCCCAAAGCCCAGCTTCAGGTGGTACCACATTCTTGTGGACTTCTGGGAAATGTCCACAGCAGATAGGGCAACATGTTGTGTAGCAATCAGAAAGATGACCACTTCTAGACTTTTGATAATGTCTAAGGGCTTATTTTCAGTCAAGATAGCAGGAAGCCAGGAAGGCAAAAAAGGTCCTGGAAATGGTTATTGGCTGCAGTGCATGGCACAAGGGGCAAAACATGGCTATTCCTGTCCTGATCACAGTCAAAAAGGGGCACCAGCAGCCTGCAAGGCAACTGCAATCAGCTGAGGATAAAAAGGCAAAGTAATATTGGGCCTATTATGGAAAAACCATATTCCATACTTATGAAGAATCTATTTTACTTAAACATTGATACTCAAAGGAGTTTCCTTTTGTAACAGAAAGACACCAAGAAGATGCCCTGAGGCTCTCACCTATGCTGGACCCACAGCCCCAGATGTTGTTTGTCAGCACACTCCCCCTTCATTCCCAAATCAGCTGTCAGGAGCTGGAAGCACATTCTGGCAATCTCACGCAGAGAACTTTGAATGCAATGTTCAGTGTTAATCAGTGGCTTTCTTTCTTTCATTCAATCATTTGGTCAGTCTCAAGAACCTCCAGAGGGTAGGTTGAGGTGAGCTCCTCCATAACAACCCCCTGTTCCCCCATTCTTCAACAGAGGAAGTACCTCTTACACCATAATTCCTAGGTATGGCTCGGTGGATGACACCATTCACAGGTGCCCCAGACAAGATGGGTGGCTCCTTCCTCTCTCCAAGAAAGCTCCACTTGCCAGGTGCACATTGGGGTGCCTGGCTTCCTTGTTAGATGCCATTGAAGACTCGCAACAACAGATAGCTTGAATTCTTAGCCACGTTCAAGTAATTAGTCCTCTACCACTCACTTCTGGATTGGTAATTGGGTCCAGGCACTCTCCATTCATTTTCTCTTGTCAGGTTGATTTAAGTGTCTATCGAGCATGCATTGCAGACTCCAGCACTACCAGAGAAGAGAAAACAGTCACTGAAGTTTCTTCTGATTAACCTCAAACCAAGACCCTGCCTCAGTCAAGGCCTGGGTGCATTTGGTGGGAATCCATTGGTATGTGCCGTGATTTTCTCAAAGTGAGCGCTCGCTGTGGTGGGGAAATGATCCTTCAATTAGACACAGTCATGGTCCTGTGCTCCTCACTCCTAAAGGACTGTTCTATTAAAAACTAGCTCAGGAAAGGAAATGGTAAGAATTACTTTTAATCATTTTTTTTTTCATATCAGACCATTTAGTACATAGGTTTAGGTAACTCCTGGTAGGGAAATTCCCTCCAAAGACTCAAATCAGGAACATGTATGTGTATGTGTGTATACATGTATACGCACACACACATATACATATAGTATATATTGGTTGGTTGTTGTCCTTTGTTCTCAAAGAGGACCACAATGACATCCCCATGATAAAGGGAAGTTTCATTGTGTCTGACTGTGGCTGATCAGATGAATACGAGCTCGAAATCCTCTACCACAGGTTGGGCATAGATAGTCCATCTATGTGTCCCCATCTGTCTGTCTCTGTCTGTCTGTGTGTCCCCATCTGTCTGTCCGTATGTCCCCATCTGTCTGTCCGTGTGTCCCCATCTGTCCATGTGTCCCCATGAGTCTGTCCGTGTCTCCCCATGTCTGTCTGTGTGTCTCCTATCTGTCTACGTGTCCCCCATCTCTCTGTTGATGTGTCCCCATCTGTCCATGCGTCCACATCTGTCTGCCCATTTGTCCCCTATCTGTTTGGGTGCCCCAATTAATCTGTCCATGTGTGTCCACCTGTCCCTATGTCCTCATCTGTCTGTCCATGTATCCCCATCTGTCTGTCCATGTGCCTTCATCTGTCAGTGTGTCTCCTATATGTCCATGTGCCCCCATCTGTCCATGTATCCTCTTGGAGTGTATCCCCTGTCTGTATGTCCCCCAGGTCTCCATCTGTGCATGTATCCTCTCTCTGTTTGTATGATCCCTATCAGTCTGTATGTCCCCCATCTGTCTGTTCATGTATCCCCACCTATCTGTGTGCCCCCATCTGACTGTCCATATGTCCTCATCTCTCTGTGTGTCTCCCATCTGTCCATGTAACCCCTATCTCTCAATGTATCTCTTATCTGTCTGTAAGCCCCCCATCTCTCTGTCCATGTGTCCCCACTTTTTGGTTTGTTCCCATCTCTCTGTCCATGTGTCTCCATCTGTGCATGTGGCCCCTATCTATTTGTATGTCCTCTGTATGTTTGTCCCCCCTCTGTGTGTCCATGAGACCCCACTTGATTGTGGGTCCCCATCTGTCTGTCCATGTGTCCTCATCTGTGTGTCTCCTATCTGTCTGTGTGTCCCCATGTGTCTGTCCATTTGTCCCTTATCTCTTGGTGTGTCCCCTATCTGTATGTCCCCCATCCTTCTGTTCATGCGTTCCCACCTGTCCGTGTGTCCCCATAATGTCTTTCTGTGTCTCCCCATCTGTCTGTGTGTCCCTATATGTCCAAGTGTCCCCATCTGTCCATCTGCGTCCCCATCTGTTGGTCCATGTGTCCCCATCTGTTCGTCTGTGTGTCCCCATCTGTTGGTCTGTGTGTCCCCATTTGTCCATCTATGTGTCCCCATCTGTTTGTCTGTGTGTGCCCATCAGTCTGTCCGTGTGTCTGCAATCTGTCTCTCCGTGTGTGTCATATCTGTCCGTGTGTTGCCCATTGGTCTGTGTGTCCCCCATCAGTCTGTCCATGTTTCTCCATCTGTCTGTGTGTCCCCACCTATTCTCGTGTCTCCTATGTCTTTATGTATCCTTCTGTCCACGTGTTCCCATGTGTCTATGTGTTCCTATCTGTCCGTGTGTCCCAACCTGTCTGTCCGTGTGTTCCCATCTGTCCGTCCGTGTGTCCCCATCAGTCCATCTGTCCCTATCTTTCTGTCTGTGTGTCCCCCATCTGTCTGTGTGTCCCCACCTGTCCGTCTATGTGTCCCCAACTGTCTGTGTGTCTCCACATGTCCATCTTTATGTGTGTGCCCTTCTGTCCATGTGTCCCCCCTGTCCTGTCCTGGTGTCACCCATAGGTCTGCCCATGTTTCCCCTATCTGTCTGTGTGTCCGCAACTATCCTTGTGTCTCCTATCTGTCTCTATGTTCTCTTTTGTCCATGTGTCCCCACCAGTTGGTTTGTCCCCATCTGTCTGTGTGTCCTCTCATGTCTGTGTGTCTCCTGTCTTTATGTGCCCTTCCGTCTGTGTGTCCCTATTTGTCCATGTGGCCCCCACCTGTCTGTCTGTGTGTCCCCATCTGTCCGTGTGCCCCATCTGTCTGTCTGTGTGTCCCCACCTGTCTGTCTATATGTCCCCATCTGTCTGTGTGTCCCCATCCGTCTGTCCATCTGTCCCCACCAGTCAGTGTGTCACCATCTTTCTGTGTGCCCCATCTGTCGGTGTGTCTCCTATCTGTCCAGGTGTCACCATTTGTCTGTCTATGTATACCCTATCTGTCCGTGAGTTCCATATCTGTCTGTATGTCCCCTATCTGTCTTTCCCTGTATCCCCACTTGTTTGTGTATCCCCATCTGTCTGTCTGCGTGTTCCCATCTGTGCACATCTGTCCATGTCTCCCCATCAGTCCTTGTGATGGCTCAGGGCATTTATCTTGCGTAGCCCTCCCTCACTGAAAACAAAGTCAAGTGCCAGTCATGTCATCATTTCTCTAATGTCATAGTCTTAGTTGAAAATGGACAAAACACAACCTGTGAGTAGACCTAGCTGCCTGAGTGGGGACCCAGCTATCTGGGTAACCCAGCTCATCCTCTCCCTTCTGTCTCCCTCTCCCCTGCCTTTGAAATTTGGTTGTGTCCTTCCTTCCTTCCTCCCTTCCTCCCTTCCTTCCTTCCTTCCTTCTCCCCAAACCTTAAACCCAGAGCACTCTGAAGCCCATAGACTAGACAACAATAGGTCCCTGCCCAAGCTCCACTTAATGGCTGTCTTAGAGTGACTCTGTTTCCCTCCCAGCTTGATTTAGTTATTTTTTTCTTTTGTTCATTAAAAGGGTCATTCCCTGACTACTTCTTAAAGAGGCCTATTCACTCAATGGGAATTACCTCCCTCTAACTGAGTACCTGAAAAGACTGGCCTAAAAAGGCCAAAGTCTCCCTTTGCATCCTGGGTCATCTCCAGTCATCCTGATGAGTATCTGGTCACTGGACTCAGATAGCTCAGGAGGAGAAAGTAAGGTTGGTGACCTGCACAGCCCTCCATCACTCAAAACAAAGTCAAGTACAAGTCATGTCATCAGTTCTCTGATGCCATGGTCTTCTTCAAAAACAAAGGACAAACACAATAACAGTGTGCCAGGCACTGTATGAAGGAAAGTCATATGCAAGAGACTATAACATATGTTTAGTCCCAGAGGCCAATTCAGGCTGGGAGTTGGGAAAACTCCAGAAAAATTCGAGGTACCCTCAATTGGAACAAGCGGCCTCAGGAGATGATGGTTCCCCAGATTGGTTCTTCAAACAGAGGCTAGAGGATTCTACTTCAAAAGTATAGATTGGACTAGGAGACTGTCAAGGCCTCTTCCAACTCTCAAAATATGTGATTATATTGATCCCATTCCTTCCTTCCTCCTGCCCCTGTACCTCACATCCTTCAGCTGTCCCAGAGCCTACATGCCATCATGGACCCTGCTGCCCAAGAAGAAAGAGATCTGACAGACTCATTTACAAGATATGTAGAGAATTTCCTATCTTACAAGAGACCAGAGAGATGGTACCATTGAACCCAAAGAAATGAATCATGAATAGTGGAGTTTCAGGTATAGGGAGAGATACTTGATCCTAATCTAAACCCTCTGTACCCCCCATAACCTGTTAACATATACACAGCATTAACCAATATGGGAGAGCACAAAGGAATCCATCAACCAGTAGAACTCTACCAGGTTGGCTTGGTACAGTTCTCACCGAGCAAGCTAAGGAATGGGATTGAGACAGGTAAGTTCTGACTAATGAATGAAAAAGTAGCTATTAGGCATTTATTGTGCGGTGAGTCCTATGATAAGATAGCAAAGGGTTAAGGAAAAACTCCAAAGTCGAAAGCTGTGTGGGGTGCTGTCAAAGGGGACAGGCTTCAAGCCAGTCATCGCATCTCATCTCAGTATTTAGCAGCGACTGATGGGGGGGGCTTATTCTGCTACCATCACCAATGAATTTCTTTTTTTCCCCAGAATAAATATTCACCCTCCAGAAGTCAACTGCAGAAAGTGAAAGCACATTCAACAAAGACAATAGAACAGGTTGCCTTAGCAACCGAAAGTACTTCAAAAGATTTCATCAAATTCATCAGGACACACCATTTGATTTATTTATTGTATCATTTTGAACAAAGGCAGCTTTGAAATTGACTGGTAAATAATTGCCCCGATGGGCCCAGCACTCCCCATCAACCATTGTGAGAGTTCTATCAGCACCACCAAGAATATCATTCAGAGGGAACCAACCCAGCAAAATGGCCTTTCTTTTGGCCTCCACTTGGCTAAGCAGGTCCAAGCGGTTTTCTAATTAATCCTTTCCCCAAACTGGTACAAATTCCCTAAGCGCTGAGCAGGTCATCACTTTCTAAAAATCTTCTGGGCGATTTCAATTGCTTTAAAGAGAGAAATGATGCTGACTTTTTTTTCAAAGCCAAAAGTGAATTTTAAAATTTGATTCTGATTGCTGTCCAAATGCAGGAGGGGGTGACAAATCTTCTCTATCATTAGTGTTCATTTAAAATATCACAGAATAAGGACCATGGCATGTTCTCCTGTTAAGGAAAGTTTTCTGGATAATGCAAGGCTATAACAGACCAATCTCCCGTTCATTTTCTCGCCAATAGTCTCAATAACTCAATTTTGGGGTCGGTCTTTAGTTGAAAAAGACTTGGCTGTGATATATCCATCCAGCAATCATCTCTTCATAACAGTAAAGATAATCAATTTCAGGGGTTAAGGGTGAACTGTATAAGAAAGATGCTAGTTAATGAGCTTTAAAGGAAGTCTGACTGTGAAGTGATAGACCTTCCAGAAGGAACCACACATAAGGACTCCTGGAACGGTATTCCAGTGCTTCCTTTGAGTGAATCCATTCTCAGATGACAGCTCGTATGAGAAGTGAAAATTGATGAAAGCTCATCTGTCTTCTCTAGTTTATAATTATTAAAGAGAAAGAGAGAGGTAAATACTGAGTTTGTTTTATCAGCTAACGTTTTGGGTTTTAATTTCATCTTTGTTTAGTAAAAAGACACTTAACATAAATATTTTCAAATGCAGCAAATGCTTATGCTTGTTTTGTTCAAATAATTATGCTTGTTTGTTGCTAAAGGAAAACATCCAGTGTATATCAGCTTATTTTAGTTCAATAAATTCATGCCTCCTGTTTGGGGTGCCAATTGTTCTCCTAATGGAATAAGGCAAAGATATCTATCAAATTCCAAAAACCATAATTAGCACGTTGAATTAAAGAGGTGTCACATGCCAGTGACTTCCCAAAGATGTGTTTCAATTTCCTTCACTGCTTCAACCAAAATCACATTATATGGCAAGACAGGCAAGCTTATTATTGACTTCTGGGGTGGTCAGAAAGAATTAGCGTCTGGCCAGTCCAGATGTTTTATTAAATTGTAGGTTTTTATAGAAGAAGAAATCCAATGATAGTAAGTCAGGGAAAGATAAAGGAAATGGGATGAAACCAATTAATGAAACAAATATATTTGAAGGCACTGATAGCATGGGTGGTGAGACTAAAGCACTTGCAAAACAAGTCTCCATCCATTCTTCCCAGAAAAGCTGTTTTACTTCACTGTTCTGCAATCCAACTTAAATGATCAGATAGTAGAATAATTAAAAGACTTAATTACAACTAAAGAAGTAAATAAATGCCAAATTCAGACCTACTGAGCCCCTACTTAGACATGTCTCCATCTCTTACAAGTTTGTAGATCAGGGCTGGGGAACCTGCAGCCTCGAGGTCACATATGGCCTTCTAGGTCCTCAAGGGCAGCCCTCTAACTGAATTCAAACTTCACAGAACAAATCCTTTAGTAAAAGGATTTGTTCTGTAAAACTTGGACTCAGTCAAAAGGCTACACTCAAGTAATTAGAAGGCCATATATGGTTCTTCACCTTGTTTAGACCAAGGAGAAGTGATAGGAAGGAGTGAAGGATATTTAGAGGTAACTCCAGTATCACACAGAATCATAGCACCACTATGACTGAGTCCTGCAAAAGACCTTAGAGGTCATCGAGTCCAACCCCCCTCATTTTACAAGTGGGGAAACTGAGTCCCAGAAGTTAAATGACTTGACCAAAGTCATACAGGCAGTAAGTGGCATGGCCAGGATTTAAACCCTAATTCTAAGGGGAGGGGGGGGGAGAATTAGCAAAATGATTGATATTTAAAAGGTTACGTGACCTCTTCAACACCACTATCGACTCCAACCATTCAAATGGCGACTCATCCATGTCCTCTCATCCTGTGTCACTTTCTTCCATGTCTTCTTCTGAGTTGCTAATATGCATGGAGGACATTTCTTGGAAGAGAGCTATATGTATACATATTTGCTATTCTACTGAATCAAATGTTTCTCTACAGTGAGATCTCAAATCATCTCCTTTCAGCAACTGCGTGATCAACATGTGGCCTATTATAGAATATCATTTGCAAACTCCTATTAATTCTCTTTTCATATCTTCACTAAAGATGCCCTCAATACATATATAGATTACTCAAAGCTCTTCATACTCCTCATTGTGGTAAATTTTTTTGTCAGTTCAACTTCTGGAAGAAATGGTGATAGTCTTGCTTGGCCTACTGCAGCAGCCTCCTAATTGGCCTCCCTGTCTCACTACCCTCTTAACTCAAATCCATCCTTCCCACAGCTGCAAAGCTGATTTTCCAAGAGTGCTAATCCGACTATGTCACTCCTCTCCTCATTAAACTCTGGTGGATCCCGATGACTTGCATAATTAAATGGCAGCTTCTCCATGTGCTTTTAAAGCTCTTCAGAATGTGGATCTGATCTGTCTTTCAAGCCTCATTATATGTACATTATTCCCCTCCATGCACACAGTAGGCCAGACAAAAAGGTCTCGATGCTGTCCTTCCTATGGGGTACCCCATCCTCCCTGATTTTTTGATGACTGTTCTCCTAGCCTGGAAGCTGCCTTGTCTCCATCTCTCAGAATACCTAGTTTTCTTCAAGATGGAGTCTTTCCTGAGATCTCCCGCAGCCAATGCTGCTGCACTTACATGTATAAACACTTTCTCCCCTGGCTGTATGTACTCTGAGCTTCTCAACAGTAAAAGCTGGTTTCATTTTTGTCTGCTTAACCCCTGGCTAGTATACTGTTTAGCACATAAAAAGCACTTAATGAATGCTTATTAATGGAATTACCCCTTTCAGGTAAAGGGATTGGAAAGAAAAAGTCTAATCTTGGCCTGGGAATATTTTCAGCTTGGCTTTGGACAGGCCAGTATGGTGGCTAAGACGAAAACCCTCATCAGTGGTGTTCTGGATGCAACAACCTTTCTCCTGGCAGAGGAATGTTTTGCTAGCTCAGGGAGCCCCGGGGAGATGAGCCCAAAGGACAATGTGAGCAAGAGGGAAGTGCAGTGATGCACCAAAGGACGTCAGGGATCCCCCAGCAGCAGAGATGGAAGATGCCCCCCCCACATATTCCCTACTCATGTGTCCCTCATTTGGGGATCTTTGCAGAAGAGTATGTGCACTATTATGTCATTAAATTCCTTTGCTTTGCACTGTGTCCTCTGGCTGACTAGAGACAAAATCAAACCATGGGATGGAGACTCATCTGCTCTCATTTTGAGTGGCCGTAGACCCAGAAATTACCTTGATCCTAGGGGAGCTATTCTGGGGTCCCCAGGTGTTGCATTCTCATTTCTCTAGCCTGGTTCTGGAGGCAGCAAGCACTACTTTGGTATGAAGACCCCTGCTCTGCCTCAGTGTACCTCGTACATGCCACATTGTCACCCTCCTGGTTTTGTTCCTGTTTGTTGTTCCCTTGCTCTGGAATATGCTGTCACCTTCCCTGATGCCTTTGTAAATCTCATCATCTTTCAAGGACTAGTTTCCATACTATCTCCTCCAGGAAGCCTTTGCCAATCAGTTTCAGTATCTCTGACCCATCTTTTAATTCCTACAGCCCCTCCAAGCACAGCTTCATAGAAAGGCAGGCCTAGAGGAAATCAAGGCACAGAAAGATCAAGCAGCTACTTCATGGGATGACTGAACCCAGAAGGCAGGGCCCCCGATGCCAAGTCCCCTCTGTAGCACCTCATTCGGCACCTCTTCAGTCTAGTCTTGTAGTGTTTGCTGCAGTTACCTCCTTTCCCCCACTAGGCAGTAAGCTTCTGTAGGGATAGGGCTGTGACCCTTTTACTACCAGGTCATGTTCCCAATTTTATACATGTTACAGTTAATTTTTAGCAAGCTGATGATCAATATTATCTTGAAGGGTTGTTTTAATGTTCAATGGAAACCAAATACACAAAAATTGCTCCTTCCTCTCCCCCTACCTCCCTACCCTATGTCCCTTACACCCCTGCCTCCTGAATTTTCCACATCAATCAGGAAAGACACAATGACAAAATCAAGCACCCTCCTTAAAATGGGTGCTTGGTTTTTCAGCGAACATTCGCCGGTCCCAAAGGTTAATGCTGGACGTTAGCGCCCTGCTGATGAAGCATCGTGGTAATGTTGGGATAATGAACACAATGACGAAATTAGCAGCTGGCTTAGAGGCATTAATTAGTTGCCACAGTGCATGGCTTCGGGCAGTCTGCTCTTGGTACCCGCTATGTTGGCAATGAGCTTGTCCTGGGTGCTTTCATTCAACATTTAAAAAGCATTGCCCACATGCCAGGTCCTCAGTTCGATGCTTTTAGATCCCTTAAAGAGATTACATTCTTCTGGGAGAGAAACAAAAAATGTAATAGTAATAATAGCTAGATTTCAAACAATGCTTTAATTTTTGCACAGCACATTGTGTCTATTATCTCATTTGATCTTCACAACAACCCTGGCAGGTAAGTACTATATTATCCCCGTTTTACAGCTGAGGAAACTGAGTCAGACAGGAGGTGAAATGGCTTGACCAAGGTAATATTGCTAGTAACTAAGGCCATATTGGAAATCATATCTGTTTTTTGAGGCAATTAGTGTTAAATGACTTGCCCAAGGTCACACAGCTGCCCAGGATCACACAGGAACACAGGTCTTCCTGACTCCTGGTCCAGTGCTATACAAAATACATTACAGCAATTTCTAGGGGAAGGGCACCAGTAATTTGGGGGATCAGGATAGACTTCCTAAAGGAGGGGCCCCTGAGCTGAGTTTTTCAGAAACCTGAGGATTCTATGAAATAGGAAGATGGAAAGAACGCATCTCAGGCATGGAGGATAGCTCCTGCCAAAGCTGACAGCATGTGCTGTGTGGATTGGACAGTAAAGGCCACGAAAGAGGCTGAAAAGGTAGACTAGAGCCAGAGTGGGAAAAGTTTCACAAGCTAAACTTTGCGTTTTATCCCAGAGGCAGTAGGGAGTCACTGGAGCTTCTTGAGCAAGAGAGTTACTCATTCCAGTACACTACTATTTGTAATAGAACCTGGACCATATTGTTCTGAATAATTCCATGTAGATAACAGGCATCCCAGAATTTTGAAGAGCTATGACATGCTATCACCAATTAGTCTATTACTTGATATTCTATAGGATACTGGACTTGGAGTTAAGAAGAACTGGATTCAAATTCTCCCTCATGTGTAACCCTAGTCTATATGCCACAATATGTTATTAGATCTTTGAGAGAAAGAGTCATTTTTTTCCATACTCTCTGGGCCTCAGTCTCCTCAAACTTAAAATAAGATAGTTGGACTTGCTAACCTCTAAAGTCCCTTCAAGCTCTAAATTTATAATCCTATCCCTCCCTTGTCAAAGTTCTGCATGAGATTATATAATTTTATTTCTTTTTTAAATTTAATTTTAATTTTTTAAATTTTTAATTGTTTAATAACTTTTAAAATAATTTTTATAATTTTATTTTATTAATTTTTGATTTAAGAATTTGAAGGTATATGGGGAGATAAGTGGAGGGTCCCAAGAACAGAAGAGTGAATCATTGAGTGTATTTGCAGTTCCTACTCATCTGTCTGATGATTGAAGCCTTCAACAAGCTGATGCTACTTCTCCCCAGATCTCTCTGCTATTACTGCCTCCACACATTCTATGCTCCAACCCTAATAGTGTCCTCTCTAATCTCACTAAAGCTTCAGGAGCATGGAAACTTCCAGACAATGCTGGGCCAGTTCCCAGACTGCTTGTTGAATTTCAACACAGTCCAGAGAGTTAGAGTGAGACACAGGCGGGGTACAGCAAAAAGCGATAGCCTTAAGTTGGGAGACTCAAGCGTGGCCCCCTAATTGCCTGGGTAACTTTAGATAAGTCACATCTCCTCCCTAGTTCTCAGTTTCATCCTCTGTAAAATGAGAGGATTGGACTAGGTAACAGATTTAGAGCTAGAAGAGATCTTAGTGGTTAATCTAACTCGCTCATTTTACTGGCAAGGAAACTGAGGTCAGAGAGCTCTGACTGATTGATGCAACCTCACACAGACAAGTGTCAGACCCAAGCTGGTGCTCATTCTATCACCCCACACCAGGGTATGAGTTCAAAGGCCTCTTCATTCTCTGCATTCTAAATATTTCTATTTCTAATACGACGCACTTCCTAAGGATCTTCAGACTCCTATCTCTCTTGCCCAGTTTTCCTGGTTGCATCCATTTGAAAAAGTAACCTCTGATTTGCCCGGCTACTACTTCCAGCCACCTCTACCATTATTACTCACTCTCATTTGCAGGGAACGTCCAGCAAGAGAAAAAAGGCAGCACTCAAAAAAGAAAGCAACGGTTATATAGAACTACGAGTCCTAAATTCATCACCTTCAGCCTGCTCCCTAAGCCGCTAATTCTCTGGCCCTTCACTACATGGCCAAAGTCCCAACCAAAGAGATTAAAAAAGAGGAACGTGGAAAAGGAGTGGGAAGGCACCAGACCCAGCCATAGGAGCTGCCCAGGGGCTCTAACTCAGGGCAAGCTATAGAGGTCATGGGAGAAGTGTGACAAATGATGGATGCTTGGTCTCTTCCAGGAAAGGCATCTCCCTGAAGTCTGCCTTCTAGCCTGGAAGGGAGGAGCAGACAGTGGCTGAGCCTTTGAAACTTCTAATAAAGGCAAACTGCCCCCCTCACCCCCGATCAACCCCCCAGGCAGACAGACACATGCACAATCCTGCATGGGCTCCTGATCAGAGCCAGCAACATTTATGGGGTCCCAAGGGAGAGAAGATGGTACGAGCAAGGAGGCGGAGAAGGCACAGAGAAGAGACAACGCAGTGTCACAGAAGCCACAGAAGCGGGGAAAAGGCTTCATGTTCAGCAATGTCAACTGGTACCAAGATCAAGTGCAGGGTAAGGAAAGGTCACTGGATTCAGCTTGTGGCCTTAGAGAGAGGAGCATCTGTCAGGAAGTGGGGAGGAAGTCCAAAAACAATGGGCTGAACAGGACGCAGGAAGTCCAGGAGGGCAATAGCTGCAGGCAACTTGTTCTGAGAGTTCAGCTATGAGAGAGAGACAAGATATTGGACAGCAGCTTGAGGAAAAGGCAGAGGCAAGTGAAGCTTTTCGGAATGGATTAGGGTTTGCATGGAGAGCCCTGTGGGTTTGTTGGAGAAAAAGAAAGATGAAAAGGAGAGAGGAAATGATTACAAGGACAATCTTCTGAAGGAAACAGGCCAGGATGGGATATGGGGCCCAAGTAGAAGCCGGCCATCGCAAAGGGAAGGGCCAGCTCTTCCTCAGAGACTAGAGTCAAGGAAGAGGTCATGGGCCACAATACAGAGCGACTTGGCAGAATGGAGCAAGGGAGCAGAGGGAGTGTGTGATGGATAGCCTCAATTTTCTCAGGCAAGTAGGAGGTGAGGGCCTCTGCCTAGACAGAGGGGCCAGGGAGAGCAAACATATTGAGAAGAAATAAGAAATTTTGGAAGAGCCAATTCCAATAAGAGAGAGTCAATTGGGGATATTACTAGTGCTGTCTAAATTGCCAAATCTGGTGGTGGCCTTCCCAAGCTCTCTCTAGCATTTGCTGTGCTGACCATCCCCTCTCCTTTCTTAGAGGCAGCTGGCGGTGCAATGGTTAGAACACTGGGCCTAGAGTCAGAAAGACCTGAGTTCAAATTTGACCTGAGACATTTGCTAGCTGTGTGATCCTGGGCAAGTCACTTAATCTCTGCTTGCCTCAGTTTCTTCAACTATAAAATGCACCTGCCTTGCAGGGTCGTCAGGATCAAATGAGATAATGTTTGTAGAAATCACTTAGCATGTGCCCAGCAGTTACCATACAAATCCCTTCTGGACGTTCTCTCCCGTCTGAGTTTGTGACTCTTCTCTCTCCTGCTTCACCTCCTACCATTCCTTCACAGTCTCCTTTGCTGCCCTGTCATCCACATCAGCCCCTCCCAACTTCAGATGTTTCTCAAGGTCCTGTCCTTGGTGCCCTTCTCTCTTCCCTTTGTACTCTCTCCCTCCTTCTCTTTCTCCCTCCTTCTCCCTTCTCTCTCTCTCCCTCCTTCTCCCTCCTTCTCTCTCTCCTTCTCTCTCTCTCTCTCTCTCTCTCTCTCTCTCTCTCTCTCTCTCTCTCTCTCTCTCTCTGTCTTTCTCTCTGCCTTTCTCCTTCTCTGTCTGTCACTGGCAACTTCTTTCTAAGTTAACATCAAACTATTGCTAGCTATGCCCAGAGGCCTACAGGTTACCTACCTCTGAAGCCACCTACTCATATGATCCTCTAGGCTACATCTTTCCATCTTGTCCAAAAGAAAAGAATGAGAGACTTTAACAAAGGTTTTGGGGGAATCTAGACAAGCTAGATCTATAGCATTCTCCTCCAGCTTAGATGGGTTTTTTTCATGGGCCTGTGGTTTCATTGGGGGGAGGTGGCAGGGATAAGTCCACTGTACAAACTGCCTCCACTGATGCTTATCTGCATTCTATAGCCTTAGAGAAATGCCTGGACACTGAGAGGTTAGAGAATTTACTCAATCTCACTCAGGCCATGTGTGGTAGGGATTTGACCTAAATCTAGGTCTTTCTGACTTCGTGCTGGCTCCTATCCCCTAGGCTAGTGTTTCTCAAAGTGTAATCCCCTGTGATCCCTGAGGGTTTCCAAGACCCTTTCTGGGAGTCTATGAGGTCAAAATTATTTTTGTCATAATACCAAGATGTTTGAAGTTCTAACACAGTAAATATGAACAGAGAGACCCCACATTGAGGACTCCTGGATAATTGTTCAGAATGTAAAGGGCTCCAGAGAATCTCTGCACTAGGCTCTGCTGCCTCTCATGCCCCCTCACCCCCACTACTGGTTCAGCCACCCAATCAAAAATCACAAGGAATGTTCTTGATGAAGAGCCATGGACCCTTTGAGATCACTGTTTCCTTTCCAAATGTTCACCAACTGTCCATTTAATAATATATTCTAAAAGTACTTTACCAGAAATGTAAAGCAAGTTCAGGGACCTAGAGGTCATAGACTATTCTCTTACCTGCCCTTCTCCAGCTGGTCTTCCCAAGATGGTTGACAGTGGTTAAGCAATCATATCTCCCAATTAGTTCAGGGTCCTAGAATGTCATAGGGTCATAAATTTAGAGCTATATTGGAGCACAGAGAAGATGTGTTACATTTCATACGAGCCTGAAGACATCAAGAGCATCTAGGTGGTAACCTGCTCTCTCCATACTTACCTTAGGAAGAAAAATGTGGCATGTCCCTGAGCTCCAGATGATCACTTCCCCTCCCCTTCCCTCTGAACTCCCAATGCAGGTTAGACCTCTCTACTGCAAGGCTTTGTCACCTTTTTTAGTGTCAGTGTTTGGGGAGAGCAACCCCCAGGGAAGGAATCAACAGTTTGGTGATTTTCTTCCTTGTGGCAAATAGGGGGCATTCATCCCTTCTGCTCCCCATGAGAAGGCCACCAGTTACACACAGAGGTGTTCCAAAAACACTCCCAGCCCGCCAACAACTTGGCCAGAGCCGAGAGTTCTAAACAAAATACTCTTGGGAACAGGAGCTACGGTTACAATTATCACCTGACTCTTAAGGGGTAGCTGGGGGCAGGGGTGGGGGTGGAGAATGTCAAGAACTTTCCATCATGGGGCCTTTGATTAACCCACATTAATTATCTCCAAAGCATCTACGGCAAACCCGAATCGATTTTCATTATGAATGGTGAATCATCATCTAATGGCTAGGGATGCAACATTAATGAGAGAGCTACAGCCTTCTGGGGGGGAGGGGGAGGGCTGGCACAGGAAACAACAGCTGGCACAGGTGATTGGCAAACCTCAGAGCAATCTTTTGTTTGGGAGGAAGAATGAGCCCAGCCATGGAGGCACCAATCCCCCAAATCCTTTTGTGCAGGGAGCACCCTTCTGTCCCCCAACCTCCACTGTAACCATCACTAACCCTTCACCATTTGCACAGGACTTTCTATTCCCAAACAGCTTTCACAGATGATCCTCATAAAGCCTAGTGAGGTAGGTAGCACACAATGCCCATTTGGCAGAAGAAAAACTAGGGCTGAGACTCCAACCCAGGGCTTAGGACTCCAAATCTGAGTCAGAAGCCTTTGCAAAAACAGAGAAGCAAAAGGGAGGAAGGATAACCTGAAGAGACAGTAGAGGAGAGGTTCTTTATGGGAATTCTATGGACTTTTTTTTTCTTTTTAAATACTTGCACAACCATATAGCAATATAATTCCTTTTCAATCCTGTGTATTTTATTTTGTACATTCAAAAACATTATTCAGGGGCAGCTAGGTGGCACAGTGAATAGAGCACCAGCCCTGGAGTCAGGATGAGCTGAGTTCAAATCCGGCCTCAGACACTTGACACTTACTATCTGTGTGACCTTGGGCAAATCACTTAACCCCAACTAAAAAACACTGCCTTCCCCTCTCCACCTTTAAAAAATATTATTCAGAGTTGGAGCCCCATAGACCTTCCCAAATAACACTAAAAAAGGTAACCAACCCTTGCAGTAGAGACGCCTCATCTGTCTCGGAGGTCAGAAGGCCAAAGATCATCTGGAGCTCAGGGAATAGCAAGGGGCTCTAGCCAAAAGGGAGGGGGCTGAGCCATTTCTTGTGCTTCAGGGCACATCAGAACTGTCAGGTCTCCAAGAGACCCTACAGGAAGGGTTGGCAGAGCAGAAATGAGCTATGGCTGTTAGAGCACTCTGAAGGAACCCAAAAGAACCATCCAGTGAGCTGATGCAAGCAGGATGTGTATTTGGATCCTGACAGAAAGCCTCAAGAGGCCTGCCAAACTGGACAACCATTACTCACTCTTAGGGAGTCATGGCAGACAAGCAAGGCTCCCAGAAAGAACCCAGAAAACAAAGCTAGATGTTAGGAAGTTCTGCAGCTGCCATGTGCCAGACACTGTGCCAAGAACTTGGGATACAAAGACAAAAATGCCTTCAAGGAAATTCCATTCAAATGCCCATATTTTGTTAGTTTCCTCTTCTAAAATCGACAACACAGAAGGAAAATTTCTTGGGGCTCTCCTTCCCCCAGTAGAATGGAGGCCATCTTTCTTACACAGGATCTGCATCCTTGAAATTTTCTGTCTCCCTGTGCTTAATGAAATGAAAATCCTACTCTCTGTTCCATCACCTTACCCACATATACAGAATCTCCTCCTGGAATCTGAGGCAGCAAGGTACAATGGAAAAATAGCAGCAGGTTTTAGAGTCTGAAGCCATGGGCTCATATCCCAATTCTTCCATTTAGTATCTGTACAATATCAGCCAAATTGACTGAGCTATCTGGTATTTAGTTTCCTCCCATACACAATGAGTGGGGGGAGGGTACGGACTACAGTAGCTCCAAACTTCCTGCCCGTGCCGGATCATCCAAGCCTCTGCTTCAGGAAGGGTAGTGCAGCAGATGAGCTCAAGGCAGCAAAGGCTACCTTCTAAACTGAAGGACTACAGCAAGAAAGGAGGAAAACAGGGAAATTCATGGGGCAAGAGGGGGAAAGTGGTCTGTTTGGTGAGCCTCAGGGGGCCTCTTCAAGAGTCTTCCGAAAAGGTGTTCAGATAGATCCAAAGGAGGGAATTAGGGAGAAGAATCGGGACAGGGTGGTATCTAAATAAACTGTATTCAGCTAAAACACAAAGAGAACTCCTGCTTATTCACAGTGTAAAACCTGATAGTCCTACGTGACACCTCTGAGAAAAATCACGGTATATTAGAGAACAGAGCTGACTTCAGAGTCCCGAAGACCTGGGTTCAAGTGTCACCTCTGAGACATGCTAGCTGTGGAACCTTGGGGAAGTCACAACCCTGTAAGATGATCAGTTAGAGCCAAGCTGTTAATCCGCATTGAGAAAGGGCTTCTACACTGGGAATTCTCTAGACTGATGAAATCACTGGTCCATATCCACCCTCAAACCTGACATTTCTTAGAAAAAGTCACTTTAAGATATACAAAGTATACTTTATAGTTATAACCTTATAGGTTATAGGTTACAATTAAAGTTATAACCTTATAGGTTATAGACCCTGTTAGTTAAGTGCTATGGGCATCATTACCCCCTTTTTCCAGATGAGAAAACTGAGGCGCAGGGAGCAAAAGGGCCTTGCCCATGGTCTAAGGGTAAGCACAAAGCATTCTGCACTGGCGAAGACTGCCTGGGCCTGTAATCCCTCTCCATCAGCTAATCTCCAGTGTGGACAGCTCCCTAGGCAGGTTGGTGCTGCATCATTGTTCCCAAAACTCTTCTTTTCCCCTGACTGACAGGCTTTCCTCCTCCCCTCCTAATGATTTCCTTATTGTCTTAAAAATGGCTTTGAAAAAGATGATGCCACTTCCAGAAGAGCTGTGATGTTTGAACAGAGATTTCTTTACCAACTGGAGTGTTCGTGGATGGCCTTGGGCCCACAACAGTGAAGGAGACAGAAGGGTAATGGCAAATTGGTAACGCCCTCACACCCTTTTTGCTGATGAATTGCTGCTATTGCCTGGCACAGCACCTGAAAAAACCCCAAAGACCGGGAGGGCCCAGAAGGAAAAAGAGAATGTAAGTGATGTTTGGAACAAAGCCTTTAGCCTGTGGCCTTAGGAATTTTTACCAGGATAAAGGCAGACATCATTTCAAGCTGTTTGATGAATCTCATCAGCATCGGAGTAAAAAAAAAAAAAAGTCTTGCAATGAACTGCTGGCTCCTCCCCTCCAGATCGCAAGCATCACTCTCCTGATCCTAATGACATCGAACCGATATGGTCTTTGACAACAGTAGAAGTTAGGAGAAGCCTGTGTCTGGCCCTCTCCCCCCCCCCCCCCCTTCCCTCCTTGGCTCAAAGGACAAAGGAATGACGGTCTAAGGCAGGAAGCCTTCCTGGGTCTGTCTGAAAGTGGTCTAGAAATCAAAAGTATGAAAAGTGCCTGGTCTAGACCTGCCTTTCCAGTTTGCTTACATCTTCCTCCCCCTATATTATGCCAACTAACATTTATTAAACACCTGCTATGTGCCCAGCATCATGTTAAGAGATGGGGGTACAAAGAAAGATGAAAAACCAGCCACCTCTTTCAAGATAACATGCAAACAACCATGTGCAAACAAGCTATAGATGGGATAAATGGAAATACTCCCCAGGGGAAGTCTCTAAGGTTAGGGAAGATAGGTAAAGGCTTCTCAAAGAAGGCTGGACATCAGCTGAGACCAGAAAGAAGCCAGAGAAGCCAGGAGATAAGAGTTAAGGAAGGAGACAGGAACGGGCATGAGGGACAGTCAATGAAAACACTTGGAGGAGGAAGATGGAGCACTGTGTGTGTGGAATGGCAAGGAGCCCAATGCCATGATCACAGGGTATATGGAGAGAACTAAGGAATAGGAAGGCTAAAAAGCAGGAAAGAGCCAGGTTATAAAGCGCTTCAAAAGCCAAATAAGGATCCTGGCAGTAAGAAGGAGCCACTGGAGTTTACTGACCATGGGGATAATGGGAAGTGACATGGTCAGATCTGCACTTCAGGAAGATCCTGGCAGCTGAGTGGAAGATAGGCTCAAGCAGAGAGAGACAAGGCAGAGAGAGACCAAGCAGCAGGCTATTGTGATAGTTTGGTGAGAGGTGATGAGGACCTGCTCTGGGGTAGCAGGGGCAGAGGAGTGTTACAAAGGTAGAGATGACAGAACTGGAGGACCAAATCAATATGGCGGCTGAGAGTAAGGAGGCTGAAATGACACCCAGGTTATGAGCTTGGATAATTGTGGGGATGGGGGTACCCTAGACCAGTGCTTCTTAAACTGTGGGTCCTGAGTGGAAAATGTTTAAGAAGCCCTGCCCTAGACAGTAATAGAGAAGTTAGGAAAAGGGGAATATTGGGGGGGGGGGGAAGATAATGAATTCAGTTTTGGACATGCTGAGTTTAAGATATCTAAGGGACAGCCAGTTCAAGATTTCTGATAGACACTTGGAGACACTGGAATGGAGACTGAGACAGAGGTGAGGGCTGGGAAAGTAGATCTGAGAATCATCTGCATAGAGAAGCTAAATGAAATTACAGGAACTGATGATGTCACCAAGTGAAATAGTAAAGAGGGCAAAGAGAAGATGGCCCAGGGCAGAGCCTTGAGGGACCCCCATACTTAACCAATGAGACCTGAATGAATACCCAGCAAAAGAGATTGAAGAGGTGTGGAAAGATAGGCCAGTTTAATGACATGGAAACCTGCAGAGGGAAGATTATCGTGGACAAGAGGATGGTCAGCAGCATCAACGACTGCAGAGAGGTCACAAAGGATGAAGATGGAGAAAGGCCATTTGGCAAATTGATGCAGCAATTAAGAGATTGCTAGTAACTTTGCAGAGAGCAGTGCTTGTTGAATGATGACGTCAGAAGCCAGACTGCAAAAAGCTGAGAAAAGAGTGAGAGGGAAAGGAAGGAGAGGCACCTATTGTAGAAGGCCTTCTCAAGGAGATTAGCCCATCCACTCTCAGACCTTGGCTTCCTTACTATCTGTGGAAGGTGACACTCCATCTCTAGACTCCAGGCATTTCCACTGGCTGTCCCCCTTGCCTGGAATGCTCTTCCTTCTCTTTCATCTCCTGACCTCCCTGACCTCCTTTAGGTCTCAGCTAAAATGCTACTTTCTACAAGAAGTTTTTCCTGATCCCCCTTCATTCTGTTGAGTAATTCTGATTCCTCTTGTCTATATCCTGCTTGCACACAATTGTGTCGCCTCTGCCATCAGACTGAAGTCCTTGAGTGCATGGAATGATTTTTACCTTTCCTGTATCCTCAGTGCTTGGCACAGTGCCTGACATACGCCAGGTAGGTGCTTAATAAACACTTGCTTATTTGATATGATATTAGAGATATTTTCTCATTTGAGCCTCACAACAACTCTGTAAAGTATATATGATTATAAGCCCCATTTGACAGATTGGGAAATAAACTCTGATAGGGTAACTGACTTGTCCAGGGTCACCTAGCCTGTAAGTGTTAGAGGAGAGATTTGAATCCAGGTCTCAGGAACTTGCAGTCTTTCATCATCACTCCCAGCTGCTTCCCAAGGCTAGCCCTGCTCCAAAGTACTTAACAAACTCAAAAGAAGCACAGGGTCTGTTTAGGAGCACTTGGTATATAGCTGCAAATGAACATGCCTTTGTATGCACACGAAAACAAGCACCAGGGTGAGAAACTCCTTCTAGGTTCCAGACATTTTTTTAAACTAGCAAAGGATGTTTTATCATTATTGGTTCCACAACCTGTAGGCTGTACATAGACAGGGCCCATGTGGTTACAGGATCTGGAGATGGAAGGAAACACAGAGCTTAGCTGAATTCAGCACTTGCCATAGAAAGACAGTGAGGCCCAGCGACTGGAAGTGATTTGACCTGGGTCACCCTGTTGGCAAGCAGCATAAAGAGAATTGGCGAGCAAGTCACGGGAACTTAGATATGGAGCCAGAGCTAGAAAGGACCTTAGAAGGCGGCAGAGCTCCAGAACCTCATTATTCTAAAAATTTGCTAACTCTGTTTTCATGTAATTGGTTTCCTTTGTAATTCTCTGTATTTTATCTTCTCAGTCTAAAAGCATGACTCTGAGCGAGGATCCAGACTGTCCCAGAGGTCCAGCACACAAAAAGGTGAAGAAGATGCTGAAGCTGGAGGTCCTGAGAGGCCAAGTGATCCAAGGCTGCCTAAGGCAAGCTGAGATTCAAATCCAGGCCCTCCAACTGCTCTCTTTCCACTGCACCCTGTTCTACATAGGAGCCATAGAAAACAAGCATAGGTGGACAATTTTGTATTTGGTTTCCCACATGATAGGCAGTCACTAAAGCTTCTTCAGCAGGATGGGTCATAACCCACAGGAACCAATGGGAACATTAAGCTAGTGCGAGCACTTATTGACTTTCTGGCCTAGACACTGGGGTGAGAAAGACATAAAGCAAAGCAGAGCCTGTCTTCCCTTGAGGAGTTTATATTCTACCAGGAGTGACAATGTATCGATGGTGTATGTATGTTATCTATAACAGCTAACGTTTCTATAGAACTTACTATGGGGACCATATGTCACCATATCCTAGCAAAATGCCAGGTACTATGCTAAAGGTTTTACAATTATTATCTCATTTGATCTTCACAACAAGTCTGGGAGGTAGGTAGGTCCTGTTATCCCCATTTTACAGGTGAGAAAATTGAGACAAGCAAAGGTTAAGTGACTTCCCCAGGATCACACAGCTAGTAAGTATCTGAGGCCACATTTGAACTCAGGTCTTCCTGACTCCAGCTCTCTATCTATTGAGCCACCTAGCAGCCCATATGTATAGATACATACCTATACACATATAGATAAATACACATATGCATGAATATACATATTTATACATATACATACATATATTTACTATGTACAAGACATATACAAATCTAAGCACTCTAAGATTCTTCATAAGTAGACTGTTAGCACTAGACATGGCCTTGGTGATCACTTAAATTTACTGATGAGGAAGTCAGTGTGAAATGAATCAATCTGTGGCAAAAACCAGGAAGAGAGTCTGAGTTCCCACCTCCCAGCTCCTGCTGCCACATTGTCAGGGGGACAGTGCGGTGACAAAACATTATTTTGCAAAGATGGAGGCTCCAGTTTGTTCCAGTTCAGGACAGGGGTCCACCTGTGAGTTCACTGATTCTTCTCAAGATCGCACTTGTTAGAAGTGAGCCCAGTCTAACAAGCCCCCAACAGTGAGAAATATGCTCACCTTAAACAAAGAACAATCCCTGTTGTGAAATCAAGAAAGCCTTTATGAATCTTTATGTCCATTACCCCTGAAAGGATGGGTAGCCTCCCCCAGTAAGGTTACAGGACTACTACAACACATACAGAAAGATGAGGCTTCTTATACTGTTTTCCTAACTTTGGATCTCTCACGATACCATCCCATGGCCATGTGACTCCATGTTCTCCTCTCTGATAGGCCCTTCTTCACATAGCTCCTTGGGCCCATGCATTAGTTTCTGACCTCTAACCTGTCCATGCTAGGTCACAACCTTTATCACCTAAGAATGTGGACAACAGAACTTTCTTACTTCCCATACACTGAACTGATGGCTCATACTGAAACTATGTTAAAGCATTCAAAGAAGGCAAAGCAAGCATTACATTACAATTTACCCAGAAATTGGATTTGTACCAACAGAGATAAAAAATGACCATTTCCTACTGGCCTGATTCTCCTGGAGTGAATGACCAGACTGAGATCCACTAAGGACATGTGTGAAAAATGAAGAGGCTATTGAAAGCAAAGTAAGTGTGATAACATGATTTAGGGGGCAGAGCCAAGATGGCAGAGTAAGAGCTCATACTCACCTAAGCTCTAAGACAAACTCCTTCAGATACCTCTTAAAAAAGAATCTGAACAAATTTTAGAGTGACAGAATCAACGAGGAGACAGAGTGTGGCAGATTTACAGCCCAGGAAAGCCTGGAAGGTTTATGGAAAAGATCTCTTGCATGGGGCTACAGGAGCAAAGAGCGCAAAGTGCACAGGCTGTACCAGCGAGGACCCTGCCATAACAAAGCCAAGCAGGAACAACCTGGAGATCTAAAGCAGTGTGGATTCTCAAACACATCAGCCCAGGACAGGAGTCCAGTAGAACTGAGTAAGAGAGAAGTGCAGAACCCCAAGTCATAGCAGCAGCCACTCCTGAGACTAGATTAAATGTCTGTAAGTCACCTGCTTGAACTTCTGGGAGCCAAGATGGCAGAGTGATCTGTAAATGCTCTCCCCCTCACCTTGTTGACCTTAAAAAAACCAGAGAATATTAAAAAAAACAGGAAAAAATAAACACTTGCTTATGATATTAGAGATATGATATTAGAGATATTTATTAAATATTAATAATTAAAATAAAATTAAAAATAAAAATATTTTAAAAACCAGGAAAAATCCTGGAATACTGAGATCAGTCAAAGAGGTTAACAGTCTCAGCCCAAAAGGTTAGGAAAATCTCAAAGAGGGGATTCCTCTTGCTGTGGCTGAAGGGGATCAGTACAGGACTGAAGCTGTTCCAGACAGGCCCACCTCAGCAAAGCAGGAAGAGATCCTGGGCCCCAGGGGGCTGGGTGGGGGGGGGCAGGGGTGGAGCCCATAAGCTCCAACACCAGAGCCCCAGATGTGCCTTATCTCAGTCAGGGGAATCAGGAAGGCACTAGCATACAGGGTTCACCAACTACTGAGCCTGTCTGTGCTCTAGGGCAGGGGAGGAGAACTCCTGCAGCCAGACCACACCTCCCCCACACCTGGTGCAGTGAGCTCCAGAGTAACTCCAGGGAAACTCAGAAAGACTTCACCTGGAATCTGCTCAGCACCAGGTAAGCCACAGCACTCTAGCTTCTAGCTGAAAGTAATAGAGGCCACAAGACACAAAACCTCATTTCAGGCACAAGAACTTTGGGACAGAGGACCCTGTGCACCAGAAGCAGAGATCCACTCTAAAAGCCAGGGAAAAGGCAATCATCAAGAGCAGGAAGCAAGCCAGAAAAGAAAAGTCCATAGAATCTTACTATGGGAACAAGGACCTAAACATAAATACTGAAGAGGTCAGCATTGAGTCTGTACTCCCATATGAAACCTCAGAAGGGAATATGAACAGGTCTCAAGTCCAAAGAGTATTCTTAGAAAAGCTCAAGAAGGATTTTAAAAGTCAAATTAGAGAGGTAGAAGAAAAACTGGTCAATGATTTTTAAAATATGAAAAAAGAATTCACAGAAGAATTTAAAAAATTGGACAAATGGATAAAGAGATACAAAATCTAACTGGAACAACTGGACAAATGAAAAAAGGGATATGAAAGTCAATAGAAGAAAACAATCTATTAAAAATTAGAATTGAGCAAGTAGAAGTTAATGACTCTATGAGATGTCAAGAATCAGTCAAACAGAATTGAAAGAATGAAAAAATAGAAGAAAATGTAAAATATCTCATTGGAAAAACAAGTGACCTGGAAAACAGACCCAGGAGAGGAAAATCTAAGAATTATTGGTCTATCAGAAAGAAATGATAAAAAAAGAACCTGGACAATATCTTCCAAGAAATCATCAAAGGAAACTGCCCTGAGGTCCTGGATCCAGAGGGCAAAACAGTCATTGAAAAAATCCACCAATCACCTCCTGAAAAATATCCCAAACTGAAAACACCAAGGAATATTGTTGCCAAATTCCAGAAATATTAAGTGAAGGGGAAAATACCACAATCATCCAGAAAGAAACAATTCAAATATTGAGGAACTACAGTCAGGATCGCACAGGACCTTTCAGCTTCTACATCAAAAGACTGGAGGGATAGAAATATGACATTTCATAAGACAAAGGAGCTTGGACTACACCCAAGGATCAATTGGGCAGAAAAATTTAGCATAATATTTCAGGTAAACAGATGGACATTCAGTGAAATAAGGGATTTCCAGACCTTCCTGATAACAAGGCCAGAGCTAAATAGAAAATCTGATCTTCAAATACAAGTCTCACGAGAGACATAAAAAGGTAAACAGGAGGAAATTTTTTATTATTCAATATGGGCAAATTGTTTACATCCCTACAAGGGAAGATGATACTTGTTAATCTTGAGAATTGCATGTTTGTTATGATATTTAAAAGGAATATACTTAGGGAGCCAAGATGGCGGAGAAGAAAGACGCACATATGCTACCTCCGAACCCACTGCCCATAAATTATCTGTAAAAAAAGAACCACTGGTGAATTCTGGAGCAGCAGAAGCCACAGAACAACAGAGAGGATGAGATTTCTGCTCCAGAGAGCCTGAAAACCTCTTGCAAAAGGTCCCTTGCACCCCGGACCCGGAGCAGAGCCCAACCCTGCCTCGGTAGCATGGCGCAGAAAGGAGCAGATCCGAGCAGGCTTCAGGGACAGAATCTCCAGCGGCCGCGTGGGTCCCCCAGCCACAGGCGACAAGGGTCGGTGAGAGGGTCTCTTTGGCAGGTCGAGAGGGGTGTGGGGTGCCCCCATAACTCAGGCCCCCTCGGGAAGCAGCAGCAGAGGCGGGAGCAGACCTGGGATCCCCAAGCAGGCAGGAGCCTGGATCCATTGTTGAAGGTCTCTGCATAAACCCCCTGAGGGAACTGAGCCCTGTGTGGCAGCCCTGCCCCCACCTGAGCACCTGAACTTAATCTCACACTGAATAGCAGCCTCACCTCCGCCCAAAGCCCTGAGGCTGGGAAGCAGCATTTGAATCTCAGACCCCAAGTGCTGGCTGGGCAGATCTGGAGGCGAGGTGGGGGTGGAGAGGACACTCAGAAGTCAAGTCACTGGCTGGGAAAATGCCTAGAAAAGGGAAAAAAAATAAGACTATAGAAGGTTACTTTCTTGGTGAACAGGCATTTCCTCCCTTCCTTTCTGATGAGGAAGAACAATGCTTACCATCAGGCAAAGACACAGAAGTCAAGGTTTCTGTATCTCAGCCCACTCAATGGGCTCAGGCCATGGAAGAGCTCAAAAAGGATTTTGAAAATCAAGTTAGAGAGGTGAAGGAAAAACTGGGAAGAGAAATGAGTGACATGCAGGCAAAGCATGAAAAACAAGTAAACACCCTGCTAAAGGAGACCCCAAAAAATGCTCAAGAAAATAACACCTTGAAAAATAGGCTAACTCAATTGGAAAAAGAGGTTCAAAAAGCCAATGAGGAGAAGAATGCTTTCAAAAGCAGAATTAGCCAAATGGAAAAGGAGATTCAAAAGCTCACTGAAGAAAATAGTTCTTTCAAAATTAGAATGGAACAGATGAAGGCTAATGACTTTATGAGAAACCAAGAAATCACAAAACAAAACCAAAAGAATGAAAAAATGGAAGATAATGTGAAATATCTCATTGGAAAAACAACTGACCTGGAGAATAGATCCAGGAGAGACAATTTAAAAATTATGGGCCTACCTGAAAGCCATGATCATAAAAAAAGAGCCTAGACATCATCTTTCATGAAATTATCAAGGAAAACTGCCCTGAGATTCTAGAACCAGAAGGCAGAATAAGTATTCAAGGAATCCACAGATCACCACCTGAAAGAGATCCAAAAAGAGAAACTCCTAGGAACATTGTGGCCAAATTCCAGAGTTCCCAGGTCAAGGAGAAAATATTGCAAGCAGCTAGAAAGAAACAATTCAAGTATTGTGGAAATACAATCAGGATAACACAAAAGGAATATACTTAGATAGAGGGAGTGGGTATAAATTAAATGATGTGATGATAAAAAATGTGATTTAAGAGTGTGAAGGGATTGTAACAGGAGATGTGAAAAGGAGGCAGAAAAATGTAAATTACATCACAGGAAGAGGCTCAAAAACATATTACATTAGGGGGAAAGAGGGGAGGGAGAAGAACACTGTTGAGATATACTCTCATCTGATTTGATTCAAGGAGGGAAAAGCAAACTCAGTTAAGTATAGAAATCTAGTTTTATAGGCAGTAGGAGGGGAAAGGGGAAAGAAAAGGGAGGGGAAGCTAAAAGGGAGGGAAGAAGTAGTAAAGGAAAAGGGGAAATAAAGGGAGAGGAGCTGATAGAAGGGAGGGAAGACTGAGGGAGGCAGTGGTCAAAAATTAAAACTTTATTGTGAAGGGGAAGGGAGAACTAAAAGCATAAAGAGGGGGAAATAAGATGGAGGGAAACACACAGATAGTAATCATAACTGTAAATGTAAATGGGATGAACTCTCCCAAAAAATGGAGGTGGATAGCAGAATGGATTAAAAACCATAATCCAACAATATGTTGTTGACAAGAAACACATTTGAAACAGGGGCATACACACAGGGCAAAAGTAAAAGGTTGGAGCAGAATATATTATGCTTCAGCTAATGTAAAAAAAATGCAGGGGTAGCAATCCTAATCTCAGACAAAGCAAAAGCAGAAATAGATCTAATCAAAAGACATGAGGAAAGAAACTATACTCTGCTAAAAGGCACCATAGACAACGAAACAATATCATTACTAAACAAGTATACACCAAGTGATACAGCATCCAGATTCTTAGAGAGGTTAAGAGAGTTACAGGAAGAAATAGAGAGCAAAACTATACTAGTGGTGGACCTTGACCTCCCCTTCTCTGAATTTGATAAATCTAAAATCAAAATAAACAAGAAAGAAGTTAAGGAGGTGAATAAAACTTTGCATAAGGTAGATATGATAGATCTCTGGAGAAAACTGAATAGGGATAGAAAGGAATATACTTTTTTCTCAGCAATACCTGGCACATATACAAAAATTGACAATGTACTAGGGCATAAAAACCTCACAATCCAATGCAGAAAAGCAAAGATTGTCAATGCAGCCTTCTCAGATCATAATGTAATAAAAAATTATATGTAATAAAAGGCCATGGAAAGATGAACCAAGAATTAATTGGAAACTAAATATTCTAATCCTAAAGAATGAGTGGGTTAAACAACAAATCACAGAAACAATCAATGACTTCATTCAAGAGAATGGCAATAATGAGACAACCTATCAAAACTTATGGGATGCTGCAAAAGCAGTTCTCAGGGGAAGTTTTAAGTCACTGAATGCCTACGTGAATAAAATAGAGAAAGCGGAGATCAATGAATTGAGCATGCAGCTGAAAAACCTAAAAAAGAACAAAATGAAAGCTCCCAAGTAAATACCAAATTAGAAATACTGAAAACCAAAGGAGATATTAATAAAATTGAAATTAAGAAAACTATTGAACTAATAAATTGCTGGGGTTGGAAGCTCAATTCCATGTGGACAGTCTCGGGCGGGTAAAGGTGGGAACTTCAAAATCTTAGAGTTCTCACGAGACCCCCCAGGAAACGACTGGGAATCGAGGTGAACCAAGCTATCTCGTGTATTTCCGCCTCTTCCCATGAGAAACGTGATGGGAGAGAGCTCTCCCCGCCCTCGAGATTGTCCCGGATCTGGGCACACTATTGTTATCTACAGCACGGTATTCAGATGCAAACTATGCTGCTGGAGAGTTTAAGTAGGATCAGGAAAGCCTGAAAGTGCTCTTGGGCGGAGGGCCACGTGTGAGGACAACAAGGCTCCGCTTTTCCTCTCTCCTCTCTCCCCTCCCCCTCTCTCCCCACTTATACTTCTACTTCCAATCTCTTATTGTAAGATCTTTGCCTCCTTGGGAGATTCTTCGCTCCCTCCTAAGGAAGAATTCCCCTGCACTTGTAACTAGACCCTGAAATAAAGCTCAACCCTTGTTCGACTCTGGAACGTCCTTTCTCTCATACGAGCATCCGGTTTGGCCAACCGAAGACCTCCGATAGAGCTAAGGGAAGACTCGGGTAGCCCTCAGGCCTCTAGGCCTGGCAATAAATAAAGCTAAGAGTTGGTTTTATGAAAAAAAGAATAAAATTGATAAACCTCTGGTCAGTTTGCTTTAAAAAAAGAAAGAAGAAAACCAAATTGCCAATATCACAAATGAAAAGGGTGAACTCACCTCCAAGAGGAGGAAATTCAAACAATAATTGTAAATTACTTTGTCCAACTGTATGCACATAAATTTGACAATCCAACTGAGATGGATGAATATTTAAAAATATATAAATTACCCAGATTAACAGAAGAGGAAGCTGAATACTTAAATAACCCCATCTCAGAAAAAGAAATTGAATAAGCCATCAATGAATTGCCTAGGAAAAAGTCTCCAGTGCCAGATGGATTTACAAGTGAATTCTATCAAACATTTAAAGAACAGTTAATTTCAATACTATATAGACTATTTGGGATAATTGATGAAGAAGGAGTCCTACCAAATTCTTTTCATAATACAAATATGGTTCTGATACATAAACCAAGAAGAGTCAAAACAGAGAAAGAAAATTATAGACCACTTCTCTAATGAATATAGATGCAACAATTTTAAATAAGATATTAGCAAAAAGAATACAGCAATTTATCACAAGAATAATACATTAGGATCAGACAGGATTTATACCAGGAATGCACAGCTAGTTCAATATTAGGAAAACTGTCAGCATTGTTGATCATATCAACAAGAAAATTAACAGAAACCATATGATTATCTGAATAGAGGCAAAAAAAAGCTTTTGACAAAATACAACACCCATTCCTACTGAAAACACTGGAGAGCATAGGAATGCTTAAAATAATAAGTGGTATTTACCTAAAACCATCAGCAAGCATTTTATGTAATGGGGATAAGCTAGATGCATTTCCAATAAGAGCAGGAGTGAAACATGGATGTCCTTTATCACCACTGTTATTCTAAATGGTACTAGAAATGTCAGCTTTAACAATAAGAGAAGAAAAAGAAACTGAAGGAATTAGAACAGGCAGAGAAGAAACTAAGTTATCACTCTTTGCAGATGACATGATGGTACACTTAGAGAATCCTAGATAATCAAGTGAAAAACTACTTGGAATAATAAACAACTTTGGCAAAGTTGCAGGTTACAAAATAAACCCACATAAATCATCTGCATTTCTAAATATTACTAACAAAGCCCAACAGCAAGAGATAGAAAGAGAAATCCCACTTAATGCTACAGTAAGCACTATAAAATATCTGGGAGTCTACCTGCCAAAATAAATCCAGGGACTATATGAACACAGTTACAAAACACTTTTTGCACAAATAAAATCAGATCTTAGTAAATGGAAAAACATCATTTGCTCATGGGTAGGCTGAGCTAATATAATAAAAATGACAATTCCACCTAAATTAATGTACTCATTCAGTGCCATACCAATCAAACTCCCAAATAATTATTTTCTAGAGCTAGAAAAATAGTATAAAAATTCATCTGGAAGAACAAAAGGTCCAGAATATCAAGGGAACTAATGCAAAGAAATGCTAGGGAAGGTGGCCTAGCCTTACCAGATCTCAAATTGTATTATAAAACAGCAATCATCAAAACCATTTGGTACTTACTAAGAACTAGAGGGGTAGACTAGTGGAATAGGTTAGGTCCTCAAGACACAGTAGTCAATGAATATAGCAATCTACTATTCGATAAACCCAAGGAACCCAGCTTCTGGGATAAGAACTCACTGTTTGACAAAAACTGCTGTGAAAACTGAATATCAGTGTGGCAGAAACTGGGCATAGACACAAGAATAAAGTCCAAATGGGTACATACATGATCTAGGTATAAAGGTTGATACTATAAACAAATTAGGGAAGCAAGGGAAAGATGTCAGGTTTATGGAGAATGGAGAAATTTATGACCAAGCAAGAGATAGAGAACATTATGAAATGCAAAATGGATAATTTTGATTACATTAAATTGAAAAGGTTTTGCACAAACATATGCAGTGCAACCAAGATTATGAGAAAAGCAGAAAACTGGGAAAGAATTTTTACATCTAGTGTCTGTGATAAAGGCTTCACTCCTAAAATATATAGATAACTGAGTCAAATTTACAAGAATTCAAGTCATTCCCCAATTGATAAATGGTTAATGGATATGAACAGGCAGTTTTCAGAGGAAGAAATTAAAGCTATGTATAGTCATATGAAAAAGTGCTCTAAATCACTATTGGTTAGAGAGATGCAAATCAAAACTCTCAATTTTTAAATTCATCTGCTCTTGAAGATTTTTTCCTAATGAGTTCACTGATGGTTGCTTCAATTTGTTTATCTAAGATGGAGTTATTTAAGTATTTTATGCCCTCTTCTGTTAATCTGGGCAATTTATATATTTTTTAAAAATTATTCATCTATTTCACTTAGATTGTCAAATTTATGGGCATACAGTTGGGCAAAGTAATTTCTAATGTTTTAATTTCCTCCTCTTTGGAAATGTGTTTACCCTTTTCATTTTTGATATTGGTAATTTGGTTTTCTTCTTTTTTTAAAATCAAATTGACCAAAAATTTACCAATTTTATTGGTTTTTTCATAAAACCAAATCTTAGTTTAATTAATTAGTTCAATAGTACTCCATTTCAAATTTATTAACCAATGTTTTCAATTTCATATTTTCTAATTTGGTATTTACTTGGATATTTTCAATTTGTTCTTTTTCTAGCTTTTTCACTCACATGCCCAATTCTTTCTCTATTTTATTCATGTGCTCATGTGGAGATGGCAATAGCATCTATCTTATATGGTTATTTTCAGGATCAGATGAGATAATATATGTAAAGCACATATTACAGAGCTTAGGATACAACAGGGGCTTTAAAAGGCTTGTTTTCTCTCCTTTCCTACTTTATCTACCAGCTCCAAGGAGAACACACATTATTGAAATGAAAAGCATAGCAAATAGAGCTCATGTGCGACTTTGTCAGCACTACCTGTATGATCTTTTCTTCATGTAAATTTATTTACTTTCAGTTTTCACCATTCACTTCCACAAAATTTTGAATTTCAAATTTTCTTCCCATCTCCCCTCTCCCTCCACTCCAATATAGCATGTATTCTGATTGCCCTTTCCTCCAGTCTGCCCTTCCTTGTATCTCTCCCCCCACCCCATTCTCTTTCCTTCTATTTTCCTGTAGGGTAAGACAAATTTCTATACCCCATTGCTTATAGATCTTATTTCCTCATTGCATGTAAAAACAACCTCTAACATTCATTTTTAAAGCTTTGAGTTCCACATTCTCTTCCTTCCCAAACTCCCCACTGACCCTCATTGAGAAGGCAAGCAATTCAATAAAGGTTATGTGTGTGTGTATGTGTGTGTGTGTGTGTGTGTGTGTGATCATACAAAACACCTCCATAACTGTGATGTTGTAAAAGACTAACTATATTTACCTCTATCCTGTGTTGCCCTCCATTTATTCAGTTCTCTCCTTTGACCTGTCCCTCTACCAAAGTTCTTGCTTCCAATTACCCCTTCCCCCAATCTGCCATCCCTTCCATTATTTCCCCCCTCTCTTATTCCCTTCTATCCTGCTTTCCTATAGGGTAAGATAAACTTCCATATCCAATTGAATATGTATGTTATTCGCTCTTGAAGCCACATCCAATGAAGGGAAGGCTCACTTATTCCCTTTCACCTTCCCTTTCTTCACTTCCACTGTAAAAGCTTTTTCTGGCCTCTTTTATGTGAGATGATTTGCTACATTCTACTTCTCCCTTTCTCTTTCTCTTAGTACATTCCTCTCAACCCTTAATTTTCTTTTTTAGATATCATCCCTTCATATTCAGCTTACTCTGTTTATGCTCTCTCTCTGTGTATGAATATATATACATATATGTATATGTATACACATATACATACACACATACATCTATGTTCCCTCTAACTATTCTAATACTGGGAAATGTCTCATGAGTTACAAATCTTTCCATGTTGGAATGTGAACAGTTCAACTTTAATAAGTCCCTTATGGTTTCTCTTTCCTGTTTACTTTTTCATGCTTCTCTTGATTCTTATATTCGAAAGTCAAATTTTCTATTCAGATCTGGTCTTTTCAACAAGAATGCTTGGAATTCCTCTATTTCATTGAAATTCCATTCTTTTCCCTGAAATATTATACTCCATTTTGTGGGGTAGGTGATTCTTGTTTTTAATCCTATCTCCTTTGACCTCTGAAATATCATTCCAAGCCCTCTGATCCCTTAGTGTAGAAGGTGCTAAGTCCTATGTTATCCTGATTGTGTTTCCACAACACTTGAATTGTTTCTCTCTGGCTGTTTGTAGTATTTTCTCCTTGAGAGATGACACAGGCTGCACCAGCACAGACTCCACCATAGTGAAAAAGAGTAGGAATGACCCCAGCTAGTCTGAAGCAGAAGCGGTAGTGTGGATTCTCAAACATATCAGCACAGAATGGGAGTCCAGCTGAACTGAGTGAGAGAGAAGCGAAGGTCCTGTGGTAACAGCAGCAGCCACTCCTGAGACTATCAGCCCACAGATTCAATGTTTGAAAGTCACCTACTTGAACTTCTGGGAGCCAACATGGCAGAGCAAACTGGAAGTGCTATCATGCTGCCCTTGTTGACCTAGAAAAACCCAGAGGATATTTTCCCAGGAAAAATCCTGGAATAGTGGAGTGAACAGAGGGGGTACAGCGGTCTCTCAGCTCAGGTGGGTAGGGAAATCAACAAGAAGAGTACCTCTTGCTGTGGCTGAAGGAGACCAGTGGAGGACCAGAGGTATCCCAG
Organism: Notamacropus eugenii; assembly: GCF_028372415.1. Lineage (NCBI taxonomy): Eukaryota > Metazoa > Chordata > Mammalia > Diprotodontia > Macropodidae > Notamacropus > Notamacropus eugenii. The sequence continues at coordinate 93,879,331 of NC_092879.1, read as the reverse complement.
CAACACTCACCTCAGTGGGCCAGGAGGAGATCCTGAACCACAGGGGAGTGGAGCATAACAAATACAGCTCATGTGTAACTTTGTCAGCACTACCTATACGATCCTGATCAAGCATGTGAAGGAAGGTTTGGATTAGATGACAGTTCAGGATTGAGGAAAATGCTATTCTAAACACCTGACAAGGTTTATGTTGTATATATGTGTATGTATGTATGCATATGAGCTATCTACTTAGTCAAACCATAAAAGATGATCATTGAGGGTGTGTATGATTTTTCCCCTAAGTGTATAATCAGTTTTGTGAGGGTCCTCATGTTTCACGGTCCTCAGAACTGGATCTCCAGAAGATAACCAACTTCTACTTTTATTCACAGGTAAAAGACCTCCCTTGATACTTTGACCATGCATCACTCTCACTTGTCTTTCATGTAAACACTTGATGTCTCCTGATAACCCAAAGTGTAAAAATGACATTCTAATTCTTTTAATTTCTCAAAGACAGCAACCAGCCACGTACACATTGCACTGTTAGAGACACAAACATACCACATACCTGCAGTTATAGCAAAAGACTCTTTGCCCTCCACATATGCTTGAATTCAAGTTATTTAGGGGTATTTTTCATGGCTAACATTTATGATTAATTATTGTCATAAATTGCCTCTGTTGCAAGACATGAGACTCACAATATACTGAGACTAATGCCACAATTTCACCTTACAAGGCAAGTGGTGGCACTATGATAGGTTCAGGACCTGGAATCAGAAAAATTGAAGTTCAAATCAGGGCTCAGCTTTACTAGCTGTGTGACCTTGGGCAAGTCAGTTCACCTTTGTTTGCCTCAGTTTCCTCAACTGTAGAATGAGGTAACAGCTGGACCTACTTTATAGGATTGTTGTGAGGGTCAAATGAAATACTGTTTATAAAGAACTTAGCACAGTGTCCTGCACATAGTAGGTGCTATATAAAAGCTTGTTCTCCTCTTCTTCCTCTATATACATTATTCTCTAGAACTTTCTTTAGTTCCCTGAATTTCTTGTCACTCTCTTCATTACGCTTTGCATTTTAACAATGTGTGTCTTCCATGGAGCTGGTAGATAACGTAGGAAAGGGGAGAAAACAAGCCCTTATTATGCCCCTACTGTATCCTAGGCACTGTACTATGTGCTTTACACATATTATCTCATTTGATCCTCAAAATAGCCATATAAGGTCGATGCTATTGCCATCTCCACATGAGCAACACTGAGGACATATCATTTAAGGATAAAAAAGCCCCTCATGCCCATATTAGGTAACATTGCCTCCTATGTGAGGCTACCAGGCAAGGGCCTCTTGTGATGTCATAGTTTGGTGAGTCATCAGGGATATTGTTGGGTCACCTGTCCTAGAGGGTATAAATTGAGGGCCGTGGCCCACAGGAGACCAAAGCCTGGGCTCAGGTGAAAAACCCCACTGGCTGAGGGAACTTCTCTCAGTCCTCAGGGTGAGAGTGAACTCATCATGTGGGCTCAAGGGGAGCCCTTACAAGGCGATTCTATGGTGTATTGTGTCCCAGAGATTGATCCTGCAGCTTCTACCTCAATTTTTTCTGGCCTCTCTCTATGTGATCCTGTGGGAGAACACTCAGGGTCTTCCCCAGCATCTAGAAGAATACCAGACATGAATGGAATCCCGGTGCCCCGTCATCGAAATGCCACTTCTGTTGTCTATGGCTTCCAGGAGTTGGGCACAGTTGGCCTAAGGAGCCTCTCTTGCACAAGTTTCCTGGTAGCACCAGGAAATGAAGAGTCCAGTGTCAGCTCTTTAGGGACACTGGAATACCTCTGAATATTGAATTTCAGAACAGCAGGGCATGGAAGAGCTCTAGTTTGTACTCCTGCCATAGAGAGAAGAGATGCGGGTCTGCTTTATTTAGACCATAAAATAAAGCAATTGTGAAATGGCTCTGCTTCTGTCTTGATTGGGTCACCGGGAAAAGGCCTGTATAAAAATCAAGGGTACAATAATGATAAAGGCCATGGGATAATATTTTAAAAATCTCTTACTCTTTAAATGTACCTTGAGGTCATGCCCACAAAAGTGTGAGAAAGTCACCTGTTTTGTCTTTAGAGCCCATAAATGGTCAGTTCCATACTTGCCCCAGAGCCCTTTCTCCTTTCTCCTTGACATACATAATCATTATATCTTTCTGTATACAGGTGATCTCATTCTTGCCACTGAGCGTGAGGGGAAGGTTGTTGTGAATAGCCCCACATGTTATTTATCTGAAGGGAAGGAGGTTAAATGCAAATGCCTCTAAAGATTGGTGCAAGTTAAATCTACTCACATGAGCCTATATGTTATGTAGATTCTCCTATGCTATTATACGGAGCAAGATAGTGATGATGACTGTTGAGAAATCAAGCATGGTAATTAACATGAGTGGGCTCTCAACAATGAAATCCTTAATAACTGAAGAAAATTCTGATGGAAGAATGTTTATAAACTATAAGCAGAGATGTCAACCTCACTGAAGACACTGATGCTGTGAGAACCAGATTCAAATGTAATTGGGAAAAATGTTTTAACAAAATAAATAAAAATACCATGTAACAATTAGATAATGTTAATTTGTAGTTTTTTTAGTAGTAGATACTAGGGTTTTTTTTTAAATCAATGATATCTTTTAGGGGTTTGTTCTATTTGATCTTGTTCTGGTCTAGAACCTCGTTCAGTGTCTCTCACCTACTATAACTTTGGAGAAATTATCAATAGCTTTTTAATTATTTTGTTGAAGAACCTTTTGACACAATAGAGCAGAAAAAGGGTTGCTAGAGGAAAACCTTGAATCTCTTATATACAGCTAATTTGCTTAAAGTTATTATATATCTAATCTATCTATCTATATCTATATGTGTGTGTGCATATATGTATAACTTTTAGAAACCGTCTTTCTCTCAGAGATTCCTTCTGTGACCTTCCTTTGTTTTCTTCCATGCTCTTAAAGGTATTTTAATGACTTGTTTTTGTATGTGTAATCCCCACCCCACCCCTATCATGAAAAACAAAGCTTCTGATGTGTAACAAACATATATAGTAAAAGAACACAAATTCCTACATTTGGTTTTCTGTCCTCCGAAATTGAGTTTAACGTTGGCATTATTGTATAATCTTGTTCCCCTGGTTCTGCTCACCTCACTCTATAATGCATTTTTCCCTAAAGTCTTTACCAGTCTCTGAAACCAATTCCTTCATATTCTTTCAGTGCAATAAAATTCCACTACGTTCATTCTACATACTATCATAAATAAGTTCACTCATTCTGAAATTTATGACCCATTTTCGAACCCCTTTTGTGTTCCCAGTGTTTGTAAATTTGTATAATCTTCCACGTATTTACATAAAAAGAACTCTATAAAATATATTTACAAGATTGCTCCTTTGATCTGTTTGTGTATATACATACACACACATATATGATACATATACACATATATATGTATATATTATACATGCATACATAACATGTATAGGTATGCACACATAACATAAACACACGTACATATAGCCTAGACTGGTACTGTATATTATTAGATCATATGATGTGACAGAAAAGTGCTTTACTTTCTTTTCCTTCTAATCTGTTTGTGATTCTAATGTCATGAATCCATTTGTAGTTTATCATTTGTAAATGGTGCAAGATGTGCTATCTATACCTTTAACACTACCAGTTTATTTTCATTTTCCCAAAACTTTCTGTGAGACAATATTTGTAAGAGAGAATTGGGTCCACCGACTCATTCAAAAACTTATTATTTGAATGGGGCAAAGCCAAGATGCCACAGTAGAGCTCTCCCCACAACTGCCACAATAAACCTGTAAAAAATAATTCCAAACAAATTCCAGAGCAGCAGAAGTCACAAAATGAGAGATTGAAGCAAGTTTCCTGCCCATGACAATCTGGAAGGTCAACAGAAAAGTTCTATTACACCAGATTGGGAATGGAGTGCTGTTCAGAGTAGGCCATGCTGGCAGGAACTGAGTGGGAGCAGGCAGTAGGGGACTGAGTTCAGGGGCTGTTGCCATGGATTCCAAACTTCTCAACATCTTCAAATGTCAGTGGGAAGTGTCTATCTCTCACCTGACTGAGAGGGGAGTGTGGTCTCGTCCTTCCAGCCCCAGCATGGCCATAGCCACAAGAGCACTCCACTTAACAAAGCTCAAAAGTCAAGTAGTAGCTGGGAAAATAAGTAAAAGTGAAGAAGTATTTTCTTACATCATTGGTGATGAGGAAGAATAAAACATACAGCCAGGAGAAGAAAACAAAGAAAGCTCCTACATTCAAAGCCTCTAAGAAAAATATGAATTGTTCTTAGCCCATTGAAGAGTTCAAAAAGGATTTTGAAAAGCAAGAAAGAGAAGTAGAGAAAAATTGGGAAGAGAAATGAGAGTGATGCAGAAAATCATGAAAAAACGGTTCAGCAAGCTTGCTTAAATTTAAGTAATCAAAAAAAATGCTGAAGAAAATAACACCTTTAAAATTAGACTAACCCAAATGGCAAAAGAGGTCCAAAAGCCAATGAGGAGAAGAATGCCTTAAAAAGCAGAAGGAGCCGAATGGAAAAAGAGGTCCAAAAGCTCACTGAAGAAAATAATTCTTTAAAAATTAGAATGGAGCAGATGGAAGTTAGTGACTTTATGAGAAGTCAAGAAATTATATAACAAAACCAAAAGAATGAAAAAACAGAAGACAATGTGAAGTGTCTCATTGGAAAAACAACTGACCTGCACAAAGAATGCAGGAGAGATAATTGAAAAATTATTAGACCACTTGATAACTATCATCAAAAAAAGAGTCTAGGCCATCATCTTTCAAGAAATTATCAAGGAAAAAACTTCCCAGATATTTTAGAACCAGGGGGTAAAATAGAAATGAAAAGAATCCACCAAACACTTCCTGAAAGACATCATTCCTAGGAATATTGTAGCCAAATTCTAGAGTTCCCAGGTCAAGGAGAAAATGTCTTTTCTAAAGAAAGAATTTTCTAAATTTGTTTTTAAATTTCAGCAATCACTTTCATATGTTTAAATTTTCTCATCCTTCCTCCCTCCTCCCTCCCCAAGATGGTATACAATCTTATATAGGTTCTACATATACTTATTATTAACTTATTATTATTATTAATACATATTATTAACCTCATTTTGACATTAGTCATGTTGCATGGAAGAATTAAAATGAATGGGAGAAGAAACCATAAGAAAAACCAAAACAAAACGTAAAAACTATATTCTTGTGTACAGTGTCAGGCATTGGTCTATACTCATTTTCTGCCACACTATGATCCAGTCTTCCCAGCAGTTTTTGTCAAACAGTGAGTTCTAAAGCTAACATTTCAAGTGCCATATTGAATAACAGTGGTGATAATGGACATCTTTGTTTCACCCCTGGTCTTACTGGAAATGCATCTAGCTTGTCCCCATTACATATAATTCTTACTGATGGTTTTAGGTAGATACTGCTTATTATTTTAAGAAAGGCTCCATTTATTCCTATTCTCTCCAGCACCTTTCCTAGGAATGCGTGCTGTCTTTTGTCAGAAGATTTTTCTGCATTTATTGAGATAATATATAATCAAATGGTTTCTATTAGTTTTGTTGCTGTTATGATCAATAATGCTCATAGTTTTTATATTGAACCACCCCTGCATTCCTGGTATAAATCCTACCTGCTCATAATGCATTATTCACATGATAAGTTGCTGTAATTTTTTCTTAATTAATATCTTATTTAAAATTTTTGCATCTCTATCAGTTAAGGAAATTGGTCTATAATTTTCTTTCTCTCCTTTGGTTCTTTCTGATTTCAGAATCATAACCATATTTACATCATAAAAAGAACTGGCTGGGACACTCCACCTATTTTCCCAAATAGTCTATATAGTATTGGAATTAACTGTTCTTTAAATGTTTGATAGAATTCACTTGTAAATCCATATGGTCATGGAAATTTTTTCCTAGGGAATTCATTGATGGCTTGTTCAATTTATTTTTCTGAGATGGGGTTGTTTAAGTATTGAATTCCTCTTCTGTTAATCTGGACAATTTATATTTTTTTAATATTCATTCATTTCACTTAGATTGTCAAATTTATGAACATACAGTTGGGCAAAGTGATTTCTAATTATTGTTTTAATTCCTCTTCATTGGAGATGAGGGAAAGAGGGGAGTGGGAGGAGCAATGGTTGAGATTTACTCTCACTGATTTGGTTCAAGGAGGGAATCTAACTATCTCTATAGGCAGTAGGAGGGGAAACCTAACTAGAAATCTAACTAGCTCCATAGACAGTAGGAGGGGAAAGGGGAAAGAAAAGGGAGGGGAGGCTAAAAGGGAGGGAAGAAGTAGTAAAGGAAAAGGGGAAATAAAGGGAGAGGAGCTGATAGAAGGGAGGGAAGACTGAGGGAGGCGGTGGTCAAAAATTAAAACTTTATTGTGAAGGGGAAGGGAGAACTAAAAGCATAAAGAGGGGGAAATAGGATGGAGGGAAACACACAGATAGTAATCATAACTGTAAATGTAAATGGGATGAACTCTCCCAAAAAATGGAGGTGGATAGCAGAATGGATTAAAAACTATAATCCAACAATATGTTGTTGACAAGAAACACATTTGAAACAGGGGCATACACACAGGGCAAAAGTAAAAGGTTGGAGCAGAATATATTATGCTTCAGCTAATGTAAAAAAAATGCAGGGGTAGCAATCCTAATCTCAGACAAAGCAAAAGCAGAAATAGATCTAATCAAAAGACATGAGGAAAGAAACTATACCCTGCTAAAAGGCACCATAGAAAATGAAACAATATCATTACTAAACATATATACACTAAGTGATACAGCATCCAGAACAGCAAAACTATACTAGTGGGGGACCTCGACCTCCCCCTCTCTGTACTTGATAAATCTAATCTCAAAATAAACATAAAAGAAGTAAAGGAGGTGAATACAACTCTGGATAAGATAGATATGACAGATCTCTGGAGAAAACTGAATGAGGATAGAAAGGAATATACGTTTTTCTCAGCAGTACCTGGCACATAAATAAAAATTGACAATGTACTAGGGCATAAAAACCTCACAATCCAGTACAGAAAGGCAAAGATTGTCAATGCAGCCTTCTCAGATCATAATGCAATAAAAATTATATGTAATAAAAGGCCATGGAAAGATAGATCAAAAATTAATTGGAAACTAAATATTCTAATGCTAAAGAATGAGTTAAACAACAAATTATAGAAACAATTGATAACTTTATTTAAGAGAATGACAATAATGAGACAACCTACCAAAACATATGGGATGCTGCAAAAGCAGTTCTCAGGGGAAGTTTTATGCCACTGAACGCCTACATGAATAAAATATAGAAAGAGATCAATGAATTGGGCATTTAGCTGAAAAAGCTAGCAAAAGAACAAATTGAAAATCCTCAACAAAATACCAAATTAGAAATACCAAAAACCAAAGGAGAGATTAATAAAATTGAAATCAAGAAAACTATTTAACTAAGAAATAAAACTAAGAATTGGTTTTGCGAAAAAATTAATAAAATTGATAGACCTTTGGTCAATTTCATTAAAAAAAGAAAGAAGAAAACCAAGTTATCAATATCAAAAATGAAAAGGGTGAACTCATCTACCAAAGGAGGAAATTAAAACAATAATTAGAAATTACTTTGCCCAACTGTATACCCATAAATTTGACAATCTAAGTGAGATGGATGAATATTTAAAAAAATATAAATTGCCCAGATTAACAGAAGAGGAAGATGAATACTTAAATTGATAATTGTTCAAAGGATATGACCAGGCAGTTTTCAGAGAAAGAAATTAAAGCTACCTATAATCATATGAAAAAATACTCTAAATCACTATTGATTAGAGAGATGCAAATCAAAACAGCTCTGAGGTACCACATCACACCTGTCAGATGGGCATACATGACAAACAGGAAGATGATAAATGTTGGAGAAGATGTGGCAGAGTTAGACTGCAATCCTTCCATGCTTATCCATCCTGTGGGACTCTCTTTGGTGTCTTCTCATACATTCACTGTGAGGAGTTTGTCTAACTTGATGGAGGCCTTCCTCAAGCACAGAGGTTCTCCACTAGCGAGCAATCCCCCTGGTTAAGTGAAGGGCTCATCTTTTGTTCTGGTCCTGTGTTTCTCTGATGTCACCATTTCCCTATATTATTCTTCCTTTATGATATTTTGGAGTATACCCCAAAGGAGGCCAAAGACAGAGGGAAAGTTTGCATATATGCAAAAATAACCGTAGCAAGACCTCTTGTGGTAACCAAAAACTGGAAGAAAACCAAGGGCCATTGTGGGCCAAAGAAAGCTGAGAACAATTTGCACAATTACTAAAATAACATTAAGGAAAACAATATATTTCAGAATTCTGATCAATGCAAAGACCAGTTGTGACCTTAAGCTGTGGTGAACAATACGAATGAATTAAGGTATATGCTGTCAGACATGGCCCATGTGCTGCTTTCTTTTGTGTGACCTTTCTTAGTTGCAAAGGAGGGTCATAGGGGCTGGGGGTGGGTAGAAACCACTGGTGAGGACCAGTGTTTTTGTTTTTTTTTTTTAAAGATTATCAATATTTTTTAAAGGCATGTTCCAAGCTGCTCATTTTCCCCAAGTGCTTTTTGCTTTTCTATTGCTGGAGATGCAATGCCAGGAAAAGGAAATTCCTGCCCTCAAGGAGCTTATATCCTCTTGAGAAAATGCAACATGACCATAAATAAATGCAACACAGAATATGAAATGAGGGGGTCCAAGAAGGGACCTGGGGACATGTGAGGTGGGAGACGGTTTAAACAAGTGAGATAACAAGAGGTCATGGAAGATGGACTTCCTGAGCCCAGTCTTGAAGGACTATAGGGATGAAGGGAGGCTGAGATTCAATTCAGTAAGCCCTTATCAAGGGGTAGGCAGGCTGCAAGTGCTCAGGATACAAAGACAAAAACAAAGCAAGCCCTGCCCTCCGGGAGCATACCGCCTACAAAGAGGAGGGAATGCGTTGGAAGCCTTTGCAGATGCTTGCTGAGTTCATCAAAGTCCTGCTTGGTTGGCAGCCTGAGTGGGTGAAGGGGACGAATTACAGTAAGGCTGGGAGGGCAGTCTGGAGGCAGGGAGGGCAGTCAGGAGGTGGACTGTAGAGAACTTTAAAGAACCTAGCAAGTGGCACCTTCCAAAGGGTCTTGATTATATTTCCCATAAGGTATTAGCTGATAAAAGCTTAGCCTGTTATTCTACCTAGGGATATTTCTATCTTTAGAAGGGATTTTGAAAGGCAGAAAAGCCCTCCAGAGGGAAAAGAACTCTTCTATGATAGCAGAATGGCCAGTACCAGGCATTAAGGGTCATATTATAAGACAAATTCATCATGGTTTTAGAACCAGGAGGGATCTGAGAGGGAATCTAGTCCAACTCCATCATTTTACAGGGGAGGAAACCAAGGCCCAGCAGGGACTTGCCTAAGGTCACATAGGTAGCAGTTGGCAAAGACAGGATGGAGCCCAGGTCCCTTGACTCCAGAGTCAGAGTTATTTCTACTGCAAAAATTCATTCAAACATTTCCCAAGTGAATTCTATGTGTGAAGCTATGTACTGGTGTGGCATCCCGTTGGATGGGCAGGGGTCTGACTGGAGATCACCCCACCCTCTCACACAAAGCCAGAGTCACAGTAGGAAGAGGAATTCCTGGAGGGCTCAGTCACAGACAGGGTTACTGGAGGTAACCCCCTCCTCCAGCATACTGCACTGGATCTTCTAGAAACATGTGCTTCCTCCATATGTCCGGCTCCACCTTTGTGTTCCTGCCAGGGTCTACAGGACTCCTCCTCTGAATTGCTTCCCCAAGCCTATTAATGCTGAATCAGGAAATGTGGGACTGCCAAGTGACATCACGAGATAAAAATACACCACATTCCAGTCCTTCCTAATAGAACTGACTGGAGTTCCCACTGGGGATTGTTAAGAAGCCCTAATTCCTCCCAGAAATTAGAAGCAGCATCCCGTACAATCAGTGGGTATCATTCAAATGATGGAGACTAGGAAATCACTCTCCTTTACATAAAGCAAATCTACCTCATCAAATTGGAGTCTCCTTATGGATCTTATTCATTGCAATGCCAGGGAGCAAGAAGGGGCTGAGAAGACCAGAATCTCTGAGCTGGGAGGGGCCACAGAGATAGCCTGGTCCACACCTGACCTTTTACACAGCACAGCTGGCAGCTCACATCTGGACTCTTTGCAGTAGGGGGGAGGGAATGAAGGATTGATGAACAAGCACCTGAGTGGGGGCGGGGGGATGAACATGCACTTGAGAGGGGGGAGGGGGGATGAACAAGACTTTTCAGTTGCTCCCAGCAGTTGATTTTCTCCTCCAAGATAAGATTCTCAGATGTGTTTGCAAAATGGGGTTTGCAGCAGCAATTTTCTATGTCTTGGTGCAGTGCTCCTTTTCCATGGGACAAAAAGCAGACAGATTTTCTTCCCAGCTCCCAATCCAATTCACCAATCATTGATTAAGTGCCCACTGACTGCCAGGCCTTGCACAAGGTTCCAGGGATGCAAACACAAAAACAAAGCAATTCCTTCCCTAGAGGAGCTTATGTTCTACTGGAGCCATATGCTTAGTATAGAGATAAGTAAAGCAATTTCAAGAATAAGGAGACATTAGTTCCTGGAGGTGAAGAGGAAGGGGTTGGGGGAAGGAGGCCTTGGGTAGAAGGTGGCTTGAAAGCCAAATAGGCCAAACTATGAAGCTGGGGTTTTGTTTTGTTCCAATTCAACAAACAAGGCTGTGTTGCACAATGGTTTGGGCAGTAATCCAAATCACTCCCCCAAATGAGATTAGACCCACAGTTATGAATGGGTAAAGTTATACGTCCTGGGTGACCCTGAGTAAGTAATTGAACCTCAGTGCCCCAGGCCATTCACTGAGACTAGAAGTGAGGAAGGGTTGTCAAGCTGACATTAGCAGAGGGTGTTTCTTTACTAGGAGTTTCCAGGTTGGTTTCAATTCACCAGACACTCATCTATCTCTGTAAGGTTGGCCAAGGGTATGCTTCCCATACCCTTCCCATACCCTTATCACCTTTTTTGAGTTTCACAACCACCCTTTAAGGCAGGAGCTATTTTTATCCCATTTCATGGATGGGAAAAGTGAGGCTCAGAAAGTATTCATGACTTGCCCAGCATCACATAGCTAATCAGTGTTGGAAGTGGGAATTGAGTCCAGGCTTTCATAGAGACACCATCCATGATGCTATGGGACCTCCCTTAGCAACTGAACTCTCACTCCAGCACTCTGGAAATAGGGATCCACAGAGTGGCTGGCACTTCTAGGAGATTTATTATTATTATTCCATATAACAACGATAATAATTACAGGCAGTATTTTTATGGTGTTTTAAAGTTTGCAAAGCATTTTACACATTCTATCCCATTTTGTGATGTAGGTGCTATCCTCATTTTACAGATAAGGAAACTGAGGGTTTTTAACCACTTAGCACTATGCCTAATATGTCGTAGGGGTTATATCAAGGCTCATTCCTTTCTTTTCCATGAAGGAGATCAAGGCAGAGGGTAAGTGACTTGTTCAGGGACACACACAGCTAGCATCTAGGTTTGCCATCAGCTGCTCTGCTTTCATTCTGTCCCATGATGGGCACACTCTGGCCTCCCCCATTCTCTTTTCAGCCCCTTTGTGGGCTGTCTTCCCCCATTAGATTGCAAGGTGCTTGAGGGAAAAGAATGTCTTTCTTCTTCTTATTTGCATCCCTAGCACTAAGTATGGTACCCAACATATAGTAGGCAGTTAATAAATGTTCATCTTAGAGCATTTGGGGTGGATTTTGAATGCAGCTGTTCTTGACTCCAGCCCCAGGTCTCTATCTACTGTGCCATATAGCCGCTGCTGCTACAAGTCAGAGAACCCAGGATTCTAGCACTAGTTCTCTCACTTTTAATCAAGCAATCAACAGACCGTAAGTACCTACTGTGTACCAGGCCCCATGCTAGGCCCTGAGGATACAAAGACAAAAATTAAACAGTCCCTGCCCTCAAGTAGCTGATACTTCATTGAGGGAGACATGTCTATCACATGCAGAACAAATCTACATGAAATACAAGACATTGGGGGGCACTAAGAACTGTGGGTGGGGGTGAGAGTAAGGAATCTGGAAAGGCTTCATATCAAAGAATGAAAGAAAGAAAATATTCTATGAGCCACAGGGGAGGAGGGAAAGTGTTCTGGGCATGGGGGGGTGGAGGGGAGTGGCCTGTACAGAGGCAGGCATGGAGACAGAGTGCCAAGTATAAAGAACAGGAAGACCAGTTTGGTTAGATCATAGAATGATAGAAGGGGAGGAGTAAGGTGGAAGAAGACTGGAAAGGTTGGAGGGAGACAGATTATGAAGGGCTTTGAATATCAGACAAAAGATATTCTTTTTGATCCTGGAGGTGGTAGAGAACCACTGGCATTTATTGGGGCAGGGGAGTGACATGATCAGATCTGCATTGCAGGAAGATCAGCTGACAGCTGAGTAAAGGATAGACTGGAGTGGGGAAGGACTTGAGGCAGAGAGATCAGTTAGAAGATCATTGTAATAGTCCAGGCAAGAGATGATGAAAGTGTAAACTAAGGCTGTCAGCATATGAGTGGCGAGAAGGGGATGGATACGAGTAATCTTGTAGAGGTAGAAACAGCATGATTTGACAATTGACTGGATATGCAGAGTGAGGAAGAGGTGGAGGATAATGCCAAAGATGCAAACTGTGATGATTATAAGGACAGTAATAGGAGAATTAGGAAGAAGGGGTGGATTTGGGGGGAGCAAGGATGATAATGAGTTCTGTTTTGGACATACTAGATTTGAGACGTCTATGGGAAATCCAATTCAAAATGGCCAACAGTCAGCAGGCAATGTCAACATGGAGCTCAGAACAGACACTGGGTCTGGATATATAGATTTAAGAGTCATCAGCATAGAAGTGCTAATATCATGGGAGTTGATCAAGTCACTGAGAAAGGGTAGAGAGAAAAGAGAGGACAGAGTGTGGGGCACACTCAAAATTATGGGGAATAGTATAGATAATGAGTCTCCAACAGATGCTAAGAAGAGGTCAGACAGGAAAATAAGAGAGACAGAGACAGAGACAGAAAGACAGAGAGACAGAGAGAAAGGTAGAGAAAGACAGAGAGAGAGACAGAGATGGAGATGGAGAGTCATGAAAACCCAAAAAGGAGAGAGTATCCAGGAAGAGGCAGCCAACAGTGCCCAACGCTTGTGGGGAGATCAATAAGAACCAAGACTGAGACAAGGCCATCACATTTGGTAACTGGCAACTTTGAAGGAAACAGTTTCAGTCGAGTGATGTGGCTCTAAGTCAGACTACAAAGGGCTGAGGGATGAATACAGGCAGTGAGTGTAGACAGCTTTTTCTAGGAGTTTGGCTGAGAAGGGGAGGACAAAAACAGGATGAGAGCTCAAGGGGACGGTAGAATCTAGTGAGAGTTTTTTCAGGATGTGGAAGACCTGAATATGCTGCAGGGTAGGCAAGAAGGAATGAAGCAACAGAAAGGAAAGATGGGAAAATCGGTGAGAGGAAATGATCAAGGACACACATCAAAAGGTGTTGGCCATTGGTGAAAGGGAGTCAAATAAAGGAACCAAAGCAGAAGCCAACGTCAGGGGATCTGGAGATGAAGAGAAGAGAGAAAGAAGGCCCAAATGGGAACGGCCTCAATGTTCTCAAGAAAGTAAGAGGCACCATCCTTGGCTGAAGGAGAAGGGGAAGGAGGAGGTGTGGGAGGCAAGAGAAAGTAGGACAGAGAAGCAATTAGCTGTGTGACCTTGGCCAAGTCCCTGCTCCCCTTCAGCCTACGAAGGCAGTAGGACCTGGCTGACGCAGATCCTGATGATTCCAAGGTGTTTCTCAAAGTAAAATCAAGGCATCAGAAGAATGGGTGGGTCCTGCCCTCACCCTGGGTAGGCTCCACAAGCCTTTTTGTACTAGTTAGAAGGGTTTCACAAGCAGCCCACCAACAGACAGTCCCATTGGGCACCACCTCACTCTGCTTTCTTTATGACTCTCGTGAAGAAAGCCAAACCCAAGACCTGCCTCTCAGAAATCGCGTGCAGCTCCCTGCGCACTGGAGGGTTTTGCTGGTCCCAGGACCAAGAGCTGTCAGAGCAGCACTTTTTCAAGTGCTCTGGAAAGCTAAACATATGATTCATTTTCCAGCGATTGTTGCCATGGCTTTCTCCCCCTCCATCCCCCACCAAAAAAGGGAAAGTTGTCCAGTCAATAATAACAAAGCATGAAGGTCTCTTCCTGAGCACTCTTGTCCTCTGCCTAGTATCTGTGTCTCTGCCTCAGTTTCCTCATCTGTAAAATGAGGATAATTATAGCCCCTACCTCCCAGGCAGGAGGATCCAATGAGGACAGAGGATCAAATGAAATATCTAGCAGAGTTCCAAGTACACAGTAGGTGCTTAATAAATCCTGGTTCCCTTCCTTGTCCCTTTCCTCCCTCCTGAGCAATCCATACCCAAAGTCAAGGCTGTATATAAGCCTGCCCATCTTGGGGAGCATCTCGTATTCTCCATAGTTCATGTAACACGCTCTCCTGCAGGGAAGGCCCAAACTACAGGGAGGAGCGTGAGAGCCAGAAGGGACCTGGACAATCCATTTAGAGAGGCAGGCACTGTGACCCAGAGAAGGAAAGCCATTTGCACAGGGTCATGGCAGTGAGCTAGACCCTGACCCCATGTCCCTGGCAGCTAGTGTACTTCTCACCTGGGGATGGGGGTGCTTCCTGACTGCCAGAGTAATAGAACTCCACATTTCCATTGGGCTTTAAGGTTTTAGCAGGGGCAGGAACTGGGTCTGGGATTTCACTGGCAGAGGAAAACTTCAAGTGAGGAAATTTCCTTGGTTAAGTCAGGTGAGCAATGCTGCAACCTACAGCCTTGAAGTGTTGCCTAGAGTACTGGGTGGTTAGGAGACTTGCCCAGGGTGGAAAGGAAGGCAGGAAGGAAGGCAGGAAGGTGGGAAGGCAGGAAGGTAGGAAGGAAGGAAGGAAGGAAGGAAGGAAGGAAGGAAGGAAGGAAGGAAGGAAGGAAGGAAGGAAGGAAGGAAAGTGGGAAGGAAGGAGGGGAGGGAGGGAGAGAACAAGGAAGGATGGATGGAAGGAAGATTTTATTATGCACCTAATATGTGCCAGGCACTATGTGAAGCACTTTGTAAATATTATCTCTTCTAATCTTCACAATAACCCTGGGAAGTAAGTGATGATACCATCCAGGACAACCGAGGCAGACAGAGGTTAAGTGACTTGCCCAGGGTCACACAGCTAGTAAGTGTATGAGGCTGGATTTGAACTCCTGAAGAAAGGAGGAGGATGGTAAAGGTGAAGTCAGAGCAGGGCAAGGGCAAAGTAAGGCAGGAGCAGAAGCCCTTACAAACCCTGGCATGTCACTGCTCCTCCTCCTGGGCCAGCCTTTGTTCCAGGGCCACGCACATGGCCCAGCTGTCCCAGCAGGCCCAGGAGACACCTGACACACTCATTCATTTTAGGCAGGGGACTGTGGCTGAATGTGGGAGGGAGAGAGCTGAAGCCGGGACCCTCCTTGGCTAAAAATAACTTCACTCATGATCTTGTGTTAGAAGACAGCATGAAGCAGTTCCTGAGAAAGCTAGTTAGTAACTGACAGTGTGGGTTTCCATGACAATGGAAGGAGATGTTTTTAGGGGTAAGAAACTTCCCAAGTTAAGGAACCTTCTCCCCTCCATGATACGCGCCTTCTTGTCAATTTGAGAAATGAACTGCACTGCAGGGAACCAAACTGTAGTTGGGCTTGTGTATGTGTGTGTGTGTGTGTGTGTGTGTGTGTGTGTGTGTGTGTGTGTGTGTGTGTGTGTGTATGTGTGTGTGTGTATGTTTGCGTATGAATTCCCAAGAAGAAGATGCAGCATGGGAAAAGCAGGAGCGCTGCCAGGGTTCCAGGCCTCCAGCCCTGTCAATAATGCACAGACCAGTCAACCCAGGCTCCAGGTCCTTGGCCTCCCAAAGAACTGTCCCATGGTGCAAAGCCAAGGTTGCACAGTAGCCTCTTGCTGCTCTGCCACAGCCACAGAGGGATCAGGTGGGGAGGCTGTGAGGGGTCAGACTACTGCCCCCAGTCTTTCAGTCCTGGGCTTCAGATTGCCCCACCCTTTTCCTACATTTCCGGAATCCTGCCCATGCCTCCCTCACTCCTTACAACCTCCCTCCAGCTGTGTGATAGCCCATTGTCCCTTCCAGCTTATAGGGAGCTCCTGTTCTAGCCACACTCCATCCTTCTTGCTTAGGCCCATTTCTGAGCCAGACCTGCCCTGAGGCTCCTTCCCAAGATCCTTAAATAGGCCCAGGGAAGAATTGGTGACTGGGGGCTATTGTAGCCCTGGCTCTGGCAGCCTCAGGGGCACAGCTGCTCCTCCCTTCCTCAGCATTTCTTAATTTAGCACCAACTACCATGGCCATCTGCCCTTAGAAGGCTCCTGGAAACAAGGACAGTTCTGCATGCAAATGAGGTCACACAGGACACAATATACAAACAGAAACTTAGGGACCACTGGTCTCTCCCTGCCCTTCCACCACTGGTCACATTAGACGCAATGCATAAATGAATCATGGGATTTGGAGAAGGAAACTTAGAAATCATACACTAATTCATTGCCCAGCCTGATCAGTCACACTGGACACAACATACAAGTGGATCATGGGATTAGAGGTCAACCCCTGACTCCCACCACATCCATTTTATAGCTAAAGAAAATGAGACCTAGAAAGTTTAAATGAGTTCTATAAGCTGAAGTGGACCTTGGGACAGCATCAATGGAAAAAATAAGAATCCTTCAGAACCCCCAGACAGGAAAGCAAATGTTGCAGTTCCTCAATGCTGGGTTGTACATTCTACATCTGGTTCATTTTTGGAACTCAAGGCATAATTAGTAACAAAGTCATTGTTAAGAATGTTCCATAATTCAGAGAAACTTAGGAAGACTTGCATGAATTGATGGAAAGGAAGAACCAAGAGAAAAACAGATACGACGTACCTCTACAAGACCACAGAATATAGATCCATGTGATGAGAAATCTTGATTCCAGAGGATGGATATTATCCAAGAAAAGAATACTCTATTTTGGGGGGAGTGGAGGGGAATATACAGGGTGTTACTTCTGGCAGTTACACATAATAAAGGAAGGAACATTGAGCCAGAAGGGTGATGGGAGATGGTCTTGACTCTTCCCTTAATCTTCTTGATCCCTCCCAATTTTGTTCGCATGCCAATCAAAGAAGATCTTGGCAGAAAGATGAGCTTAGTAGTCCTTACCTCCAACATATAGCTACTATGGGTCGGATTTTTTTGGTGGAGTCCAAAACATGAGTTTTAGGGATTCCAGATGTAATAGAAGTTCATCATAACTTCCTACCTCAGACAGCAACGTGGGACCACAGAATTTGAATCAGTATCAGTCATGATCAGTTAAAAGAATGAACTTAATCTTGGAATCATACTAGGTTATGATGGCTGCCCAGCTTGATAAGGTTTTACACTGGCCTGAATTCGTTAATACAAATTGAAGTCATGGCACCAATTTGTTGAGTGGCCTCTCACATACTGGCATGAAGCTGAGCTTCCCCCCAGTAACTAAGCTACCATCTGCTACTGAGACTGTCTGTATACGTCCTACTGCCTCTCTCTATCTCTTCACATCTCCTCCACTCAAACAATTTAACATAAGACTTTCCTTATTCTCAACTAAAATTCCCTCCAAATAATATTCCCCCAGAATGCCTGCAGATAGAGTTGTACCCAGAACCATCCTGCTGCTGGGTGGCACATGGTTCTTTGGCTCTGTGAGTATACATAAAAGAGGTATCAGGCATTCCAGTAATCTGGTTTAATAGACTATTCACCATCACCTCAGTTCTATTAGTCTGAGAAAATAACGTTTCCAGAGTTTTAGAAGAGCTGAGATGTAGAATGACCCAAGGTCGGACAAGCTTAGACAAGACAGATATAACAAAAACCTGTTGCAGTAAAACAGGAATATACAGAGCTTTGATTGCTAGTGTGGCCATTTGCAAGGGTGTAGAATGGAAGATGTGTGTATGTGACAAGGTCAGTTTTACCTAATTTTTCTTTGTCACAAGGAAAGGTTCATGGGAATAGTACTGGGAAATGGTAGTGGTATATGGACAGAGGCAATTAGATACTTGAATTTAAAAACAACAACAAGCGATTATCATCAATTAGATGGGAGCCTAACTTCAATTTTGGTTTTCCAAGCAGGACTGTGCATCTGGCCAGAGGTCCGAACTCATTTTGAGACCCCATCACCCATCTCTTTCCGAGGGATGGAGCATCATGCAGTAGGTTCCTGCATTGATGACAATTGCAGGGAAGATGTTGCCGTGGATACCGAGCAGCTCCAACAGGTAATGAGAACCAGCTGGTGCCAGGGATTGGGAAGGTGTCACAGACACTGAGCATGCCCACACAGAACTTTACATCTAGTACAGACAATCTAATGTACAAGAAGATATGCTTGTGTGAATAAAAGAGGTACAAAGGACTCTGGGAGTTCCGAGAAGAGATCTGGGTAGCCTTCACAAAGGAGGGAACATTTGAGCTGGGTCTTGGAGGACAAAAAAGATTTCTCGTCTTTAGGGTCCTGAAGTAATGGATGGGGGTTCTGGAGTACTTAAGGCTCATAGGATACTGCTTACATATTGGAATAGGGGATCCTTAAAGGAATTCAGCTGATATTCACTTCTATTGGGTGTCTGATGCCTTCCTCTAACCCCCAAATCAAAACACACAGGGTAACACACATACTGAGTTTCCAATAAATGTCTTCAGACCTTTGGGGATCAAAAGCAAAAGGGGTGATCTGGGGAGTACTGGATCACCGACAGGGATCCAGAAGGGAACTCAGAGGCTGTTGAGACCAAGAGGAAAAAAGTAAGGCCCAGAGAAGGATGGTGACTTGCCTTAGGTCACACAGGAAATGCCAGAGCTAGAGACTGACCCCAGGTCACCCAGGGGTCTTGCTGGAAATCTGCTCCCAGAAGAGTGGAAAGGTGGGATTTAGAGTCGGGTACATTTCAGAACATAAACTGTTTGAAATATTGACCTTTGGCAAAAATACTTTGTGGCTCACTGACTTCTCTGAATATACCTATTACAGTGTTTGTAGGATTATAATTACAGCCACTATATCTTGTTTATGCAATATTGAATGACTTCCCTGGCATGCCATTTATCTCAATAATTATTCTATTAAATCTAAATTAATGGCTTTAAATCAATCTATAGGCTCAAAACTTTACACCCACAAAGTGTCTTTGTCTGTAGTGCTGGTTCCTTTGGAGCTTCTAGAGAGACAGCATGCAAAGTGGAGTCACAGCTGTGTAGGGGAAAGGCACGAGGAGCTGGCCAAGGTGCTACCATCAAGTCCAACCTCTACCTGCTCAAAAATCCCCTCTGGGACCGAGAAGGAGAGCCTACTGCCTGCTTCAGTGGCTCATTCTGCTTCTGGACCACCCTCATTATTAAGGTGGTTTTCCTTACATCAAGCCTCAAATTTGGTTTTTTGCCAACTGCTTCCTGCCCTGCCCTTCTGGAGCCACGCAAAAGCAAAAAGAAGAAAAAAAGCATCTTCCATATGACAGACCTTGGTACAATCCAGCTCACAAGATTTAGAGGCTACCTAGTCCAATACTCTCATTTTACAGGTGAGGAAATGGATGCCCAAAATGAAGAAATAATTTGGTCAAGGTCACATAGGTAGTAGATGTCCCTAGATCTAACTCACACTGATTAAAGATCTTGAGGGATCTGCAATAATTTTAGGAGTGTAAGAGGGTCCTAAGATCAAAACATTTGAGAAATGCTGTTTTAGATCAAGGGTTCTCAGCCTGGGGTCTCTGGGAATTTGGGTTTTTTAGTTTCTTTTTTTATTTTTCATTTTTAACACAGTTCATATCACATAAAACAAATCTAGCTTTTGGTCATGTGACACTTCTTTTTCAAGCATTTACAATATGGACCACAAAAGAATTTTTTTTAAACATTAACCAACTGAGACACAAATAATATTTATGTTGCCAACTTCACAAGCTCTTGACCTAATTGTCTCCACAGTATTACTAAGAATTAAAGGACTCTAACTTATTGTTGTTGGTCTAAAGTCCTATGCCTAATAGCTTAATTTTAGACTTAACATCGGATGTTCCCCTACCAACAATCTATAATTTAATAGATCTGGTATTAAGCTTACAAAACTTTTGAGTATAGGAAATTGCCACTAAGAGTAAGGACATTGCAGGGAAACAATATCTCCCCAACTTCATGTCAGTTCCAGGCAGGAGTAGATTGTCAATTTGCATTTAGTCAGGTTTAAAGTCTGCCAGGTGTCAGTGGGGAAATTGAGTCAGGAGAATCCTACCTCAGCCCAGGCTGAACAGCCACTCTCCCACCCTTCCCATGAGATCACCTTTTGCAGTTCATACCAATATCTCACAGGCTTACTGGCATCATAAACTGGAGGCTCAGACTGCCTTTCTTGCTATCCATACCTGGAGTTAGACTCAGAAGAACAGTCACTTAATAGTCCCATAGCATCTTAAAATAGCAGGTTACAATAACCAGGTTTCAAATATGACTATAATTTCATTTTGGCTAAGGAACATCTTTTGAGGCAAGTCTTAAGTGGCTTACATGCCTTTCTATACATGTTCTAGTTCCTGATTAAATGGCAATCCTAAAATCAAATTTACCATTAACCCCTTAACTTTTCCATCAATGCCAAATTTAACCTGAGGTTACCTGCCTCTAGGAAATTTAGATTAAAATTCTTTTCCCCAAACTAAAGATGTCTTTGATTTATTCTCAGTAATTAATCCAGTCAAATGCTTTAATACTAATTGCTTTTACATCACTTTGTAACATGTCCAATTTTTCTCCCCATCACTCCTCCCCTTGCTTCCTAATACCTTGCATTCTGATTATCCCCTTCCCTCAATGTACCCTCCCTTCTTTCACATCCCACCCTTCCCTTATCGCCATCTTCTCTCTTTTCTTGTAGGGCAAGATAAATTTCTATACTCCATTCCCTGTGTTTCTTATTTCCCAGTTATATGCAATAAAAATTCTCAACATTTGTTTTTAATACTTTGAATTCCAACTTCTCTCCCTCCCTCCCTACCCATCCCCACTGAGAAGGCAAGTGATTCAATACAGACTAAATATGTGTTGTTTTGCAAAAGACTTCCACAACAATCATGTTGTATAACACTAACTATATTGCCCTCTGTCCCACTCCATCCCCTCTTAATTTTTTATTCCCTCATTTGACCTTGTCCCTTCCCAAAAGTGTTTATTTCTAGTTACTCCCTCCACCCATTTGCCCTCCCTTCTATCATTCCCCTCACCCCACTTGTCGCCTCCTCCCCTACTTTCCTGTAGTGTAAGAAAGATTTTCATACCAAATTTAGTGAGCATGTTATTCCCTCCTTAAGCTATATGAGGAGAGAGTAGCCTCACTTTCCCCTTCTCCCCTTCTCCCTTTTCTCCTCCATTGAACCAGATTTTTCTTATCTCTTTTATGAGTTATAGCCTGCCCCATTCCATTTCTCCCTTTCTTCTCTCAGTATTTTCCTCCCTCACCCCTTAATTTTTATTTTATTTTTTTGTGTGAATATCATCTCTTCTGATTTAACACAACCTGTACTCTCTGTCTATATGTGTGTGTGTGTGTGTGTGTGTGTGTGTGTGTGTACAATCCCTCCACCTACCCAAATACTGAGAAAAGATTCAAGAGTTATAAATATTTTCTTTCCATGTAGGAATGTAAACAGTTCAGCTTTAGAAAGTCTTTTATGATTTCTCTTTCCCCTTTACCTTTTCATGTTTCTCTTGAATCTTGTGTTGGAAAGTCAAATTTTCTATACAATTCTGGTCTTTTCATCAATATGAATGTTTCAAAGTCCTCTAAATCATTGAATGACCATTTATTCCCTTTAAGTATTATACTCAGTTTTGCTGGGTAGGTGATTCTTGGTTTTAATCCCAATTCCTTTTACTTCTGGAATATCACATTCCAAGTCCTTCAATCCCTTAATGTTGCAGTTGCAAGATCCTGTGTTATCCTGATTGCATTTCCACAATACTCGAATGGCTTCTTTCTAGTTGCTTGCAATATTTTCTCCTTGATCTGGGAACTCTGAAATTTGGCCACAATATTCCTAGGAGCTTGTCTGTTCAGGTCTCTTTCAGGAGGTGCTCAATGAATTCTTTCAATATTTATTTTGCCATCTGATTCTAGAATATCAGGGCAGTTTTCCTTGATAATTTCATGAAAGATGATGTCTAGGCTCTTTTTTTGATCATGGCTTTCAGGTAGGCCCATAATTTTTCAATTGTTTCTCCTGGATCTATTTTCCAGGTCAGTTGTTTTTCTAATGAGATGTTTCACATTATCTTCTATTTTTTCAAACTTTTGGTTTTGTTTTTTAACTGCTTGGTTTATCTCATAGTCATTACCTTCCCTGAACTTGATTCTCTGTTTTAAAGAACTATTTTGTTCAGTGAGCTTTTGAACCTTCTCCTCCATTTGGCTAATTCTGCTTTTTAAAGCCTCCTTCTTCTCACTGGCTTTTTGGACCTCTTTTTCCAATTGAGTTAGCCTCTTCTTAAAGGTGTTATTTTCCTCAGCATTTTTTTGGTTCTCCTTTAGTAAGCTGCTAACTTGCTTTTCAAGCTCTTCTATTGTCTGAGAGCAGTTTAAGTTCCCTCTGGAGGCCCTGGAGGCAGGGGCCTTGACTTCCTGTGACAGTATGCCTTGTTCTTCCTCATCTGAAAGGATGGGATGAGACACCTGTTCACCAAGAAAGTAACCTTCTATGGTCTTATTTTTTTCCCTTTTGGGGGCATTTTTCTAGCCAGTTACTTGCCTTCTGAGTTTCCTCTCCACAACCACCTCTCCTCCAGTTCTGCCAAGCCAACACTGGGGGCTGAGATTCAGATGAGCTGCTCCAATCCTCCAGGGGCTTTAGGCAAGGGCAGGGCTGCTATTCAATGTGAGATTAAGATCAGCTGCTCAGGTGGCGGTAGGGCTGCCACACAGGGCTCAGTTCCCTCAGGGGCTTTACTAGGCCTTCAGCAATGGATGTGGGCTGCTGCTTCCCTTGGGAGCCCCATCTACTATTGCCTCTGCTGCCACCTGAGGAGGCCTGAGTTATGGGGACACCTTGCTCCCTTCTTGGCCAGCTGAAAAAACCCTCTCACTGACCTTTAGCACCTGTGGGTTGAGGGATCTGCCACTGGATATTCTGTCCCTGAAGCCTGCTCGATCCTGCTCCTCCTGTGTGGCCAAGGTTGGACTGTGCTCTGCTCTGCATCGGTGTGACAGACCTTTCCCATCGGTCTTTAAGGTCACTCTGGGCTAAAAGTCTCCACTCCATTGTTCTGTGCCTTCTGCTGCTCTAGAATTTGTTGAGAGTTCTTCTTTACAGGTATTCTATGGGCTGTGGGGGAAGAGCTAGTGTATGTGCATCTTTCTCTGGGAATTTGTTTTTCAAAATATTTTGATAACCATTTTCAAATATATTTGATTTGCATTTTATGTTATACTCCAGTATTTTACATTCCAATTGTATTGAATTCATTTAACAACATGTCTCTGAGCAGGGAGTCGGTGTGTCCATGGGCTCCTTTACTAGATACATGGCCTGCCTGCCAATGGGGTCTGTGGCACAAAGCCCTACCCTGTGATCTTCAGACTTTGTATGGATGCTAAGTGGTGGAGTCCAAGTTAGTTAATCATCACTCCTGCTGTTGTGTGTATTTGTCCTTTGTTGCCGAAGAAAACCATGACATGACTTGCACTTGACTTTGTTTTTGAGGGAGGGAGGGCTGTGCAGGTCACCAGCCTCACTTCTCCTCCAGAGCCATCTGAATCCAGTGACCAGATATTCATCAGGATGACTGGAGATGAGCCAGGATGAGGCAATTGGGGGAAAGTGCTGCTATATACATGTTCACTCCTACTATACAACTAGCCTAGCTCCTTTTCAGGTCACATGGCTCTCTGACACTAACTCCTGGGCAATTATTCCTTACTTTTGTGTGCCCAGGGCAAGTATCACAAACTGTACCTAAGGGGAGAAGCCTCAAGTATATCCACAATTAAGGGTAGGGGAGAGAGATGAGACATTGGAAGACTTTCCCAAGGCAAAGGGAAGCAGAATAGGATAGTGCTACAAGTGAGTTAAGGACATCCATTGACCCATGGCCTGGAGACAAAGACCCTGCTACACTGACATAGGGTTGCCACAGGAGTTCACCCAGCCTGCCCACCATCTGCTGGTTTGATATTCTAATGAATTCTTTTTGTTAATTACAGCTAAGTTCTGTTGTTTCTAGTTGCTTAAAGGACTGCAAGCATCTTCTAAATCTGGTGTCTTGGGGCAAAGCTTCTGTCACCTCACCCCACTTGTGACTTTATTCTTCCCTCCTTTAGGCACCACTGTCTACCCACCTCTGCCTCCACCATCATATACACGCAGATGTAGAATGAAAAGTATAGACTGGAATAGAGGAAATTATAGAAGGAAATTCAATAGTTGGTTTTTCTCCAAAAATTTAATGTGTTTTTCTCACTTCTATCCCTAAAAGAACAATCACTTTTCTAAATCTCTTAGTCAGACAGATGAAAATAAATGTCAGTTGTGGATCTGCTATCTCTGTTACTTATCCTCCAAGCACCTGCTACATTGAAAGTTGGGGATTGAGGGGGCGCAGAGACGCAGGAAGACATGAGGACACACAGCACGGGAAACTTGAAAACAAGCTACTATTTCTTTTCCTGTGGTCAAAACATCCAGGGGGAGCCCAGGCAAGCTGGAGCAATGGAAGACGTGCTCCATGCCTGCCAGTAGCTATCCCAGGGGAACAAGTGTCCTCTTTCTGCCTACGTGTTCTAGAGGTAAACAAGGTACGTGTTTCATAATCATTAAGATGCTGCAGAAGATCTGGCCAGGATAGGCTCACTAAGGTGCTGTCAAGGGAACTATGAACTGGTCCAACCATTCTGAAAAGCAACATGGAATTTTACTAGAAAAGTCACTAAATTGGGCCTATTTTGCGACTTGGTGATCCTTTAAGCTAATAAAACTTAAAGCTGCAGTGAGATTATTGGACCAGCCTGTATTTAGAGCAGAAAGAGTCTTGTGATAGCAAAACAACTGAAAGGAAAGTGATGGGAATAATGAGGGAATGGCTGAGCAAAGGGCAGTGGAAGGGAAGGGCATAAACATTTATTAAGCCCCTATAAACACTGAAAGAAGTATTTTATAAATACTTGCTCGTTTGCTCCTCATAACAATATATTGTAAAAAAAAAGATAAATGGGCAGATATTAGATGAACCAGACAAGAAAAGACTCTTACTGAAGTGATGTTGAGCAAAGCAAGTAGAACCAGGAGAGCACCTGGCATGATGGCCACAATTATGTGAAAATGAGCAATACTGCAATGCTTGGGAACCCTGGACAGTTCTGTGACCTGTTGTGATTCCAAAGGCCTAACAGTAAAAGGAGCAGAGAGGTGGCAGACAAAGAGTATGGAGTAACACAGTATGGAATAAAACATAAACCAATGTGTCCATTTGCTCTGCTTCATCGCACTGGTTCATCACAAGGCAGGCGTCTGTTGAGAGGCCAAGAAGGAATCCCAGCACAGTGAAAACGATGCAAAAAAAGAACATCACTGACACTTCAAAGAAAGAAAAACAACTTAGGCAGTAACAGTGATAATCCTGCCTCTTTGAGAGTCACTGAAATCAGAATAAAGAGCTGCTTAGGAAGCCTTTGCCTGAGCCACCTCAGAGGCTGTTAGTTTTCCTCAGTAATGACAATAACAAATGGGACCATTTAAGGTTTGCCAAATGCTTTTCATGACATCGTTTCATTTGAGCTTTCCAAAAACCTTGTGACATAGGTGCCAATATTAGCCCATTTGACAGATGAAGACATTAGAGAGGTTAAGTTTCTTGTCCAGGGTCACGCAGCTAGTAACTGTCTGAGGAAGGATTTGAACCAAGTGCAGCATTCTCTCCACTAGGTCAAACAGTCTCCTGTGGTTTGTCCCAATTCAGCTGCTAGTTCACCAATTAATCATTGAGTTTTAGGCTGGCAAGTTTGTCTTTGCCCTTTGGACTTAGCCAGTTAGATTTTGGAAGCCCTGAGTCCTCTTCCTTCTTTTTCAACCACTGCTACACAAGCAAGCTTCCAGGTTCAAG
Organism: Notamacropus eugenii; assembly: GCF_028372415.1. NCBI lineage: Eukaryota > Metazoa > Chordata > Mammalia > Diprotodontia > Macropodidae > Notamacropus > Notamacropus eugenii. The sequence continues at coordinate 93,852,923 of NC_092879.1, read as the reverse complement.
CCTAAATCTACAGAGGTAATTGGGGGTGTGCTGGAGGTAACTCAAAGAGGCCCAAGAGAGTCGACAGCTAAGTCTTCAATGGGGGCACTAACACCTGAGACAATGGCAAACACCACATAGGATTGGTTTATTATTCTGGCAAATCTCTAGACTTAAAAACGTGATGGAGAAAAATGTTAATAAGGGAAATTAAAGTTAAATGTATGTTGCACACACATATTTTCCCCCAAACAGCAAGTTATGAAGTATTTCCCAACATGTCCCTCGCTGTAAACCTTAGCTCGCAAAGAGGAGCAGCAGAAAGTGGGCTCCCCAGAAATTGAGTCATAGAGTATATCAGAGGGTTCCCCAATGGTAGGAGACAGAGGGAGGCTGTAAACTCCTTTGATGTGGATGATGGGGGGTGGTGCATCGCCCAGTGAAGGTTTCTGGGTAATGAGTAATGGAAGGGAGTCAATGAAAGGACTCTGGGTCCCCTAGCCACTGGAAAGTGGAGCAGTAGATGTCTCAAGCAGTCCTGAAAGCCATCTCTCTGGGCACAGCACATCCACCTTGGCCTTGACCCCCTCCCCTAGCCTTACATGCATTCACTGGCTCAGGGTGCTCTGGTCATCCACTTCCTGATATGCTCCTGGGCCCATTCCAGCTGGGATACTGGATGTTTCAGGGACCCAAACCTTCTCTCAGATTCCTCCTTGTCCCTAGCCTGGTACGTGGAGCTCTTCATCATACCAGACAATACACTTCTGCACTTTGCTCAGCTAGGTGATCACATGAATCTTTATCTTCTTAGCTTGATGGCTGACCATCACCCGGACCTAGATGTCCCAGTGGTGCTGGCTCAGTTGGACACCAATATCTTCCTTGTCAGCCATTATCTGAGCTGGACTGTTTTCAGCTCTATGGCCAATCAAGCATGGTTCTCCTCAGTCATGGAGTCCAACCCCTGGTCCAGCTAAATCTTATAAGCACTCACATCTATCAGGGTACACCCACATGGTACCTCAATGAGGTCTCACTAGGGAAGGCCAGGTCCCATATGGCCCACAGAAATCTCATCTTCTCAGCTGGTGATTAGTCTGGCTGGGGCAGGGAAAGAAGTCCAGCCTTTATTAGAGACCATCTCCTTTTGATTTAATATCTCAGTCCACAAACATTTAGGGAACAAGTCCATTCCTCTCTCAAAGCCTGAATTTTCTGCTCTATAAGATGAGGGAGGAGTGAGTGCTCAGTTCAAATACTAAAATTAGAATGATACAGAGAAGATTAGCATGATCCTTATACTAGAATAGCAGCAGCTAGAGGATAGAATGCTGGGCCTGAAGTCAGAAAGACTTATCTTTGTGAGTTCAAATCTGGCCTCAGACACTCCCTAGCAAGTCATTTAACCCTGTTTACCTTAGTTCTTCATCTGCAAAAATGAACTGGAGAAGAAAATGGCAAATCACTCTAGTATCTTGACCAAGAAAACTCCAAATCGGGTCACAAAGAGTCAGACATGTCTGAACAACACCAATAAAACTATTATATTAGGATAATACTTAAATTTGTGAAGTATTCCATATTTTGATGCTTCAAACATAAAGTTACACAGAGTTAAATGAGGGACTGGAGCAGAATTTATTGTGCTTCAAGTTAATTTGAAAGAGCAGAGGTAGAAATAATGATCTCAGACAAGGCAACAGTAAAAACAGACATGGTTAAAAGAGGTAAACAGGGAAACTATACTATACATAAAGACACCATAGATAGTGAAAAAATATCAGTACTTAATATATAGCACCAAATGGCATAGTATCTACATACTTAAAAGAAAAATTAATTGAATTATGGGAAGAAAGAGAGAGTAAAACTATGATATTTAAACACCTCTTTCAGAGCAAGACAAATCTAACAGAAAGGCCAACAAGAAAGAAATGAAGGACCCAAATATAATTTTGTCCAAGTTAGATATGATAGATCTCTGGCTACCACTGAATGGGAATAAGAAAGAATGTACATATTTCTCAGTTGTGAATGACATTTATATAATGGGGTTCTTGTGCATGTAGAGACCCTATAAGTTTGCTAAAATGGTACCTCCACATGGAGGATGCTATGGAGCTACTTCCTAAACAATAAAGATAATATGTGACAGATGTGGCTTAGAGAGACTGTACACATACAATCATTCTGTAAAGCATTCCAGTTGGCCTAGTAAGTGGTTAAGAGGAGTCTTTTTTCATTGGCCGTGTAGCCAGAACCATTGGGATCTTCAAAGGAGCCTGAGTTAGTGCTAGCCATCTTTTTGCTCCATTTGTGCCTGGAGAGACTTGGTGATTCAGTTACAATACATAATTAAAACATGAGATAAAAGGACCCCTTAGAGATGCCTCCCTCCACTGAACTCCCCAAGGACATATAGGACTTGTTGTTCATTCTTTTACATTCTAAGTGCCAGGAGAGGAATCTCCAATATGTATTGTGAATACAAATTAGATTAATCTAGGAGTAAGAACACAGGCTGGTTTTAACCAGCCCTGCACAGATGCCCAAAAGAGCAAGAAGAAATTTCTGGGAGTATCCTTTGAGATAGCAGATGAACTCACCCATCAGCAACACCACTCTTGTACATGAACTTGGTGCTCTGTAAAAACTGAGCTAAGTGTAAGCCTAACTCTTCCCAACTCAAAGGACTAAGGGTGGGGGGAGCTTGAATATGCTCCCAAGGTATTGGGGAAAATATGTGCATGTTTCTTCTTGCTATAGCTTTGAAGTAAATATTTCTTTGTAAAAGGGGAACACAGCTAGTTAGGGCTTGAGGCAAAAGAGAACAGAAAAGAGAAAGCTACAAATCTCTCAAGGTATCCTAGAACCCTGAAGGGAGATGTAGCCAGCCTGGCCTTGAGAGAATGGAGTCAGAGTATACACGTTAGATTTGTAAGAAATTGACCATATTCAAATATGTCAAACAAATGTCAAAAAGTGAAAACATATCTTTTACTAACTATAACACAATAGATATTGTAATTAATAAAGAATCTTTCAAGAAATGATTCCAACTTAAACACAGACTAGATAATTTAAGCCTAAATAATAAGTAGGTTAACAAACAAATTGAAGAAATACCAGGTAATTTCACCAAAGACAATGGCAGCAATAAAGCTGCATATCAAAATTTGGGGACACAGCCAAAGCAGATGTTAGGGGAAAACTCATATCTCTAAAAACTTTAACCAATAAAAGAAAACATAAAGATCTATGAACTAGATATGCAATTAAAAAAGAAAAAAAACAATAAGCCAAAAACTCCAACTAAACAACAAAATAGAATATCTAAAAATCAAGGAAATTAACAAAATTGAATGTATGAAAGTAACTGTTAAATAAAATGAGAGACTATTTTTTAAATAAAACTAGTAAACAAACCATTATTTAATCTTAATCAGAAGAGAGGAAAAACTATTGAAGAAATTTTTAAAATGAAAAACAGACACCTCAATTCATATTTACATGCTTCATCAAAATAAATACCTACATGAGCCATGTCTGAAAGTGTATGTCTCTATCTACATTTTAAATTCATCATCTCTCTGTCAGGAGGTGAGGTGTTTCAATTTCATTCACTTGGACTTGCAGTTTATCATTAAAGTTAAGTGACTTACCCAGAGTCACATACTTAATAATTCTCTGAAGCCAAATTTAAACTTGGATCTTCTTAACTTTGGGTCAAGTGCTATGTGCACCGTGGCACCACCTAGATGTATAAAACCCAGCAATACTGCAACGAGATCTATAACCCAAAGAGATCAAAGAAAGATAAAAAGGACCTATATGTACAAAAATATTTATAGCAGCACTTTTATTCTAGCAGAGAACTCAAAACAAAAAGGGTACTCAACAATTGAGGAAATGTAGAAAAAATTATGGTATATAAACCTAATGTAATATTACTGTGCCTTAAGAAATGGTAAAAAGGCACCAAGTTAGATAAAATTGGGAAGACTTGTATGAACTGATGCAAAATAAAGCGAGCAGCACCAGTATAACAATTTATACAACAACTTGCAAGGACTAAATAAAAACTCTGAAAGATTTAAGAATTCTGATCAATGCAGTGACCAACCACAACTCTAGAGGCCCAATTAGGGATCATGCTACCCACCTGTTGACAGAAGAGCAGAATGAGACAGACATTTTCAGACATGGCCAATGTTACAAGGGAATGTGTTTTAGAATGGGGGAAGGAGGGAGGAAAGGGAATAAAGACAGTGATTCCAGAAAAATAAGGCATCAGTGAAAGAAGAGGATCAGTGAAGCATTTTTTGAAAATTCACACAACAGAAGGAAGTTAAAAGAGAGACAGGCAAACAGGTCAGTTTTGCAGCTGCTGAAATTTGTTATATACTATTTCAAAATCAGCTGTATAAAACTGAAGTTCACAGCTACATATCTGATCCTTTTTTGTTATTCTTTTTGGGTTTGAGTTTGTGGGTATTTGTCAGGCTCGGAATAACAAAAAATATAAATTAATTTTCAAATGAAACAAAAGTAAGGGCAGGGAGCGTATGTCTATTTCCTGTTCGGAAGTTCTTGCTAGCTCAGACTCCATGAGCAGACCTTTGTTGGCCCCACCCTATTCAGTCCTACTGGCCTGTCTGCTAAGGGCAGTTATTATCTTGAAATGTAAATTGTGGATCCATCAATGGCACTGGTGTTGGCTGGCTTTGGAGCCCTGCAAAGGCAGTAGCTAAGAGTCTTTTTTTCTGTTTTTAATGTATTTTACACAACAGTGAGCCAGCAGAGCAGGACAATCTCCCCTGAATCTCAGGTGCTAACAGGAGGGTTTCAGAGCCCTGAGTTGAATTAAGAGGATGCTATTTTTTTTTTGTCTGAGTATTTAGTATGAAATGTATGAGGTACATCTCTTTCACTCTAATGTGAAAGGCTTTTTAAAATGAGATATTAAAGAAATGTGGTCATGAAAAATTATATCTAATCACCCAGGGTAATTGGGGGGAAAAATAGATCTGATGCCAAATTTGGAGTTATAATCCACCACGCTCAATACATTTCCTAAATATCCTTTTTTCACAGATACCCAGGTTTGTACAATCTACTTCAAAGCCCTTCGTAACAGGCATTTAAAAACAAAAACAACAAAATAACAAAAATAAAACCCCAGCATTACCCCTTGTTTTTCAGTCATTTTTCAGTAATGTCTGATTCTTTGTGGTCCTATTCGAGTTTTTCTTGGCAAAGATACTGGAGTGGTTTGCCATTTCCTTCTTCAGCTCATTCTACAGATGAGGCAAATAGGGTTATGTGACTTGCCCAGGATCACACAGCTAGGGAGTGTGTGAGGACACTTGAATTCAGGAAGAGGAGTGTTCCTGACTCTAGGCCCAGCACTCTATCCACTGCAACATCATCTAGCTGCTCTTGCAGTATCCTTTATCAGATCCAAAGTTGGCAAATGTTGCCCTGCCAGGACTGACATAGGCAAAAGTAGCATTAACCAGCTGAAGGAAGGAGGGTTTGCCTCAAGGAGGGGAAATGAAAGTAACAAGTATTTATGAAGTGCCTACTATGTGCCAGGCAATGTTCTAATTGCTTTACAAATACTACCTCGTTTGATCCTTACAACCACCCTGGGAAGTAGGTGCTCTTATTATCCCCATTATATAGTTCAGGAAAATGAGGAAGACATAAGGGAAGTACTTGGAAGGAAGTGTCTGCGGCCAGATTTGAATCCCATTCTTCTTGACGCTAAGCCCAGTGTTCTGTGACCTGTGGTACCCCCAGTTGCCCTGGACAGGGCTGAACAGAGATACAGGCATTAAGGCTCCTACTTATACAAGGGATCAAAAGTGAATCAAGAATCTGGAAACCATTCAACAAGCATTTATTGAGTGTTAACTATGTGCCAGGCAATGTGCTGGGTACTGGGGATACAGAGACAAAAGGGAAATGATACCTGCCTTCAAGGGGCTGCCATTCTACTGGGGATAGGGGTCCACAAGAACAAGGATAGGCAAATACAAAATAATGAGGGAAATCAGGAAGGTCTTAAAGGAATGTATGAAAGTGAATAATGTGAAAGTCTGGAAAGCTAGGCTGGAACCAGACTATAAAGGGTTTTCATTGTCAAACAAATAAAGAAAATGGCTTAATTTTGTCCTACAGGCAACAGGGAGCCCTCGGAGTTTCTTGAGCAAGGCAATGTCATTTAGGAAGATCTATGGTGAGAACAGATCACAGAGGGAAAGAGCCTAGAAGAAATACAGCTCAAGGCAGGAAAGAAGCTGCAATTCACGAAGTGAGAGAGAGGCAGATGATGACAAAGCACTCCAAGTATATGTGTGGATTCTATCATGGAATGTCAGCATGGTCTCAGACCATGCACAAACATGGCCATACAGGCCTAAGAACACAGGATTAGAGTGTTACAGATGGAAAAGGCCTGAGATACCATTGAGGTCACGTTCTTCATTTCACAGATGAGAACACTGAAACCTCATCTTGTCCAAGGTCACATGAGTAGGAAGTGTTACAGGTAGGATTTGAACTCACTTCAAATTCCATGTTTGACTCCAAATCCAGTGCTGCTTCCACTGTGTACTCCCTCCCTTACCCTCACTAGGTCAAAATTCTAATCAAACAATGTTGTGGGTGGTAACTCTCTTACTATGAGAAAGGGTCAGTGATGGGGCCCCATCATAGAAACTCAAATGAAGGCCCCACATTTTATCTTGATCACTGCTGTCTCCCTATGGGATCCTTCAGAGAGCAAACCAGACTGTGCAGTGGCCCCGCCCAGTCAGAGTACAGGATGCTTTTCCTGCTTCTAATCCTTCGAGAGCAAAGGGTATTTGCTTTAAAGTTCACTCTTGGAAAAATCTACGCATTATTTAACAGCTATTCAATAGCATATTTTTCGCCATAGAAGTGGTCAAAAAAAAATTCTTGTCGAGATTCTGGAAGCCTCAATTCCTAAGACTTAACAAAACCAACAAGACCATGTAGGTATCCCAAGGGACTCTGTTCCCTTGATATCACATTTGTGGAGCACTGTTCTATGTGGGCAGTCATGCCATTTGGGGTATCTAATGCAGTGGCAGCAGCGTTTGTGAAACTAGACAAACTTCCTATCAATTCTAATACAAATAAATTAACAGCATCTAGGAATTTCTAAAATCTTCTGGGAAAATAGCAATACTGAATCTCCAAATTTCCCAGCATTCACTCTGAATGTTGAAAGCAAGCGTCTTACGTTCAGAAGCTCCCCATTTGGATTCCTGGCCTCAGGAAGTCTTTGTAAAGGAATCTTCCTGAAATATAAAGATTCTTTAGAAAACAAATCATCAAGAATCCATGCAAACTAGTATAAATACGTTCTCAGGAGTTTGGGCAAAGAGAAAGGCTTGAAGTGGGCATAAGAAATTAACAATGCAGCATGGGGTTGTCTCAGCTCCTTGGCATCCTGGGTGAACGTTGATGAAAAGGAACAGTAGCAAAACAACACTTAGCCAGGAGAGTTGAGCTTCAATGGAGAAGGCTCTTGGCATCAGAAAGAAGAGAGTAAAAAAGAAAAAAGGAAAGAGACTGCAGTGAATTGTTAATCAGTAGCCAAAGCAGAAAGACTCTTCATCTTTGCTTGCTTTCATTTTCCAATCAAAGCTTCATTTTTTCCACTCCCCTATTCTGTGCCCAGGCTTGATTCCAACATGGGCAATGCTTTCAAATAGATTGCAACCATGCGATCAGATAGCCACCCAAGTCAGAATATCCTCAAATGCCAAGCTGGGTGCTACAGCTGGATAACAAATGCCAAATGAGTTCAGGAAGGGGAAATGTTGATGTAAAATGGACTATCATGGAAGGCTTCATTGAAGAAATGGACCTTGAGCTGGGTCATGAAAGAACAGGAAGAAGAGATACATTCTAGGTGAGGAAAGAGCAGGAGAAGGACCTAGAGAGGGAGCCCGGAATGTTCACAGGACAGAGAAGAGACCCCTCTGACAAAAAGGGCAGCAATAGAATGTGATGGTCACAATGGAAGATAAGGCCAGACCATGGAGAGCTCTGAGGGCCGGGGAAAGAACTTTGGCCCAGACTCCATAGGCAATGAAGGAAAAGCATTCACCTCTCTCACATCTTACCCCTAGGAAGAATTCAGGTCTCACTCTAATTTTAAGGAGAAGGAAACAAAGAGAAATTGGGTCATTTTTCTCCCTCCAGCTCATACCAAGTCCCCCAAATGGTGCTCAACTCAACTCAACTCATTGGTACTGAATTTATACTGAATGCCCGAATGTGTTACCATTCCGTACCTTCCAGGATTTTGTACTAACCAAGCAATTCCAATGCCCTTCTTATAAAAAAAAAAACCCAATGGTAAGAGACAATAGAGAACACCACCCAAAGCAACTCCTGTGTCCATCTGCCTTAGGAAGATGAGGCTGGGCCTGTCAACTGTGCACAGGTATATGTAGTTGGTACCCCAAATTTGCTCACACCCCAACTGACTACATTCTAGTCAGACAATATGGAATGAGGTGGGGGAATTGGGACCTGCCAGGAAAGAAAAAAAATGTATAAAAAGGTTGTAAATTCAAGTCAAGACAGCAAACACTCATTAAGCAGCTGCGAAGCACCAGGGACTGTGATAAGCTCTGGAAATACAAAGGCCCAAACTGTCCCTGCCCTAGAGGAGCTCAGAATTGAAAGAACACAGTTACTAAACTTGGCAGAAGACTCCTTTTATCTTTAGAAAGTTAACCAAAGCAAACAGCAGTGAAACATGTGCCAAGGAGATGTTGAAACGAGGGTCCCTTTCATCACAATGTGGAATACAGATGGGATTCCTGCCCCCTCCACCACCAGCGTTTACGAATCGGACCTGCAGTTCAGTGGCTATCACTTCCAGAAGAAGGTGGGAGTAAAGGTCCTTCCCCACCCCCAGACCCAAGTACTTTTGTATTATGCAGGGTTGTTTTAGGCAAACCAAGTTGTTGGAACCATTTGCTTTGCAGATTCAGCAGAAACACTTAAGATCCATAAAAATATAATGATCTCCTGTAAATAGTCAGAGTTGGCAGTTCCAAAAGAAATAAAAATAAAGGTATAATCATTTATCATTTTCACATGCATGATTGAGGGATAGGGATGGACGTGATAAATTACTCCAGTTGAAATGCTATGTGGAAAACTCGACAAGGCACCTGCTGCCTCCAAACCAGAAGTCTGAGGTGTAGATACCCCTAGGAGTGCACCTGGAGCTGCTGCAGAACCCCCCCCCCCCCCCCAGGATCCCCTCTGCAGCTCCAGGGACACTGACTCTGCAAACCAGAAGCAACATGAGAAATCTGTAAGAAAATGAGAAATTTCATTTTCCTCCCAAGGAGAGTGTTTCTTCCTCAGAGCAACAACCCCAGACCCTTCAAGGGATCCTCAGAGGCATGAACCAAATGCCCTTCCTCCCTGCTTTCCACTTTATCAGTATCCTTCCTAAAAATGATGTCCTAGATTACAGATCCAGATGTGGTCTGTCCAGGACAGTAGAATGACTACCCTCCCCCCAAACCCTCCTCCAGGGCACTACTTAACCCAATGCAATCTAACTTGATCCAATTTGGTCCAATCCAACCATTCATTAAGTGCCTACTGTGTACAAGGAAAGTACTAGAAATAAAAGACAAATATAGAGCCCCTGCCCTCAAGCAGCTGGCATTAGATTAGGAGAAGCTAACATGTAAACAGATAAGTACAGGCATGAGAATTGGAAATGGGGGAGGCACTAAAAACTAAGGGGATCAGGAAACTTTTCCCATAGGAGATGGCATCTATCCTAACATTATACTAACTTCCTTAGCTGCAATGCCACTGCAGTGTTGACATTGAAGTCTACCACCCTTCTTCATGCTGTCTAGCTAAGCTTGCCTTCCAGTATACTGGACTTGTAAAGTGATTTCTCGAACCCAAGGGGAAGATGACATTTATTGTTCATAAATTTAATCTTATTAGACTTGTCAGCATTTGAGTCTGTCAAGATTGTTCTGATTCCGAGCATTCATGGAATATTATTTTTGCCCCTTGGGCTTCTTAAAATTTAAAGATTATGCCCTAGGAAGAAGACTGTTCACTCATTTATTTATTTAACCAACCAATATTTGTAGAGGCCCTGACCTTCCCCAGCCCAAATGCTACACACTATGGCATTTCTACGTGTTGAAAAGGATCACGGAATAGGGAAGCAAGTAGGGTTGCCCCAGATGACAGATAGGAACACCAAACCAGTGCCTAAATTCTCCTCACACTATTTCCCTAGATTCCCAACTTGCTCAGGCTTGCAATCAAATACTTGGGTTTCCTACTCCCCTACCCTTGCCACACGGTTTGAGATCGACACGTCAATCAATTTGTCACCTCTGCCATTATCATTTTTGTCTTTAAAAGCCTCCCTCATGGCATGTTGCTGTGTGCAGCATTGCTATGATGCCAGCCCTGAATCAGAGCCATCACATGCAGAAAAACTCAGCACTGATGATGGCCCCGACCTTTTGGGCACAAAGTGGGGAGGGAGGGGCAAAGTTTATCTCCAATGAGTACAAGCATTACTTGTTAAATTTTTAAAAAGTTACCCAATACAATATGTGGTAGCAACATCAAAAGAATGTCAACTAGTCAAACACCAGTCAAAGCTAAGGAGAGCTAGGACATTAATTTGGAGTCTAATGCAGCCTATGAATTATGCAGAGAAGATGTAAACAAGTGAGGAAAAGAATAACGTGCATGATTGAAGGATTTTGCACAATTTTCCAATTACCTATGCATCCATTTTTCACATAAACAATGGTGAAGCCATGAAAATGGTGTCGTGAATGGGAGCCTGAGACGATTCTGGCTTTGTGAGAAATTACTCAGAGATTTATGATCCTCTTAACCCATGACCCCACAGCGGATCTGGTGAGCCTTGGTTATCATTCTAGTCTAGCGACTGCCACGAGACCTTGAATCAGTGAGGGAGTGAATGGTGGGGAAGGGGGTGGGAGGGAGCAGAAGTGCACACCGAGATCTGACAAATCTCACACTTCTTACATCAACCAGGAAGGGGGATTGCTTTCTTCCTTTCTTTCACAGAAATGAAATCATCATGAACTGGGGGGGGAGGGGGGGGAAGAGTCTTTGACAAAAAAAAAAAATTAACTTCACAGCTGAAGCATTTTCTTTATCTTTCTACTTCCTCCATCCAATTATTTCCAGGGTCTTTCTTATAGGCAAATATTCTCCCAATCACCGAAGGAGGAAGGAGTTAATTGGCACAATGAAGGAAGCAGACTAAGCTTGTCCAGAGGCCCCCTGGACAGTCTTTTGCCCCAGCTCTCTTAGCCCAGCGCCATTGCCTGCAGACATCTCCAAAGCCAGGAGCTCTCCCGTAGCTGTTTGTTGCCTCCTAGGTAAACCTCTGTGGTCAGGCAACCTCCTCCTGACTGAGTTAGTCCATGGGGAGAAGGGAGTCAGAATTTGTGCTGCTTCTGGTAATCCACCAAGTTTCCCGTTACTGAATTTGTGCTCCAGTCCTCCCTTAGGTGACTCACTTTCCCCAAATCATCAAGTGATGTATGGATTCTTGCCCTGCTCTGAGAGCAGGGACCCCTGGGGGTGGGGGGTGGGAAGAGAAGGAGCCAAGAACCCTGGATCCCTGTCCGAGTTAAGTTGGGGGCAGGGACATTTTATATACAAATAAAAATGATATGACAGGGCATCATGGGGACAAAAGACACACCCAAAGGAATCCCAGAATATTTGAAGAGAAAGTACTTTGAGCTGAGGGTAAACTACTGGATATCTCCAGCTAGATGTCTCATTGGCATCTTGCACAAAACTTAGTATCTTTTTTTGCAAAATGTCTCCAATCTTCTTTCTCTCAAGAAACCATCATTCTTCCTTTTTTCTTTCCTTCCTTTTGTTTTTTAAGCCTATTTTAAAAAATTCTAAACTTAAAACCCCCAAAAAGAACATTTTCATACATAGAGCAAAACGCAAAAAGATTCTCAAAAAGAGGATTCTATACAAAACCATGAATCATACTTTTTAAAACAACTACATAATGGAGTATACACATTATTTTCAAAACGACCTTGCTTCTTCTGTACTTGGAGTAAGCATGTTAACTTTGGATGGGCAACTCCATTTTGTTTTAAGCCTCCTTTTGGTGATTAAATAATTATTTCACGAGTTGTTTTTTTGTAATAAGATAAGCACTTGTGTATGATTTGACAAAGACTTCTGTGTCCCTCAAATCTGGTAGACTTTTATGGTGGGTGTGTGTGTGTGTGTGTGTGTTGTATGTGTGCATGTGTATGTGTGTGCATCTGCTCCAAATCTGACAATAAATATATAGATATAGAAAGGTATATAAACAAATAGATAGATAGATGGATAAAATAAACATTTGCTAATGATGTAAGGAAACTAAAGCTTTTATCGATGTTTCCTTTCATCGTCAGCTTAGGTAATCAATCACCATTGGAACTTAAATGCAATTAAACGCCCTTAGGCAGGATCATAAAAACCTACCCAAAGCTCCAGCCTGTTCCAGGACAGACACTAGAACAGACTCCTTCGCTACCTGCACTTGGAAATGTAAGTGGCCCCAGTTCACTGGAGAACAGTGCTGATGGACAGAGATATGCCTGAATTCCACCTTGGAGGGAGAGTTCTCAGCCTGGCCCCCCTCACCCCCACTGAGCAGAGATGGAACCTCGTCATGGGCACCAGTATAACATCCTTACCAAGACTTCTAGGAATCAGGTTGGTGGTTTGCTTCATGCCTGTCTTTTTGAATAGTCAATGGAGTTTGACTGCATGCAGTGATGACTGTCAGTCTTATTAGCATAAATTACAGGAAGTCGGCTTTATGTGCACCATGCATTACAGCTTCCTTCTGAATTTCCTTTATTTTCCTGAGTTTCCTGTGACTTCTGTACATTGTTTTTAAAATCTTATAATGACCTTGGGTTTGTTTCTCTTTTTTGGCATTACTATTGCTAACGCCCAAAACCAAGAGAAGGAAAACAGGGGTGAGGGGAGCCCCATGTAACAAATAAGCAGAGTCAAGCATGACAAATCCAAACAGTGGCCATGTCCAAAAATGTACATCTCTGCCCTTTATCACCCACTTTCAAAGCGAGGTTAACAACCTTGGGGTCACTCTCAGCTCTTCTCTCCCTCCTCCTCTTATCTAACCCTTGTCCTTCCTACTTCCCCAGTCTCTCTCAGATATATCTCCTTCTCTCCATGCATACAGATACCACTCAACTTCAGCACCATGTCACTTCATAGCTGAACTGTTCAAATAGCTTCCTAATTGATTCCCTTGCCTCAAGTCTCTCCCCATCACAATCCATCTGCCACAGATCAGCTAAAAGAGAGTTCACTAGCCCCCACTAATATGTTTATATTTTTTCTAGTCAGCAAGAGGACAGAATTATAGCTAGGGTCCAATTAGTGTGAATAACGAATCCCCCAGAGTTGGTGCATATATTTGAATTTGCACTATTCAAAGTTAATTGGTTCCAGGCCGATGAAAATATATAGTGCAAATTCGAATAAAGCAATAGTTCAAAGCAAGGGCAGGAAATAGCATAGTGAAAAAGAAAGTAGTTATGAGTGATTTCTTCCATAAACCTGGGGCATGCTCTTGCACAAGTACTCACATAATCATGAGTAAGAATATACACATATGTATATTAGCACACATGTAGGAAACATATATGGCCATAGCTCATTGTGAAGGGGCAAACAAGTAGAGAACACATGTGACCAGAGCACACAAGGGCTGGGGAGGGGAGGAGCAGCTGATGCCTTTTATGATGCGGGACCCAATTTCTTCTGGTGATATCATTACACTGACATCCCTGTCTGTTCTCTGTTACATATGGCATTTCCATCGCATATATTACTCTCTTGCTGCCTGCTAGTGATGGTCAGGCACCTGGTCTCAGGTAAGTATAGCTCTTACGGTCTCATGGCATCTGTTGGACACTGTTCCTTGCTTCCAAAGCTACTCTATTCCACCTCTAGTCTTCCAGGATGCAGCGACAAGAATATCTTTCCCTGATAATAGAAAGCTGACAGCCCTTTAGCCATAGTCAACACATTAGATAATGAGACAGGTAGAGGGTCTGCAAGCTAAGATTAAGTCTTTTCTTTTTTATGTCTAGGGTAGACATTGCAGTTCCATGTTTTAGACAACCATCTGACTTAAAGTGAGAAATTCCCAAGCTCCTCTCACAGGGCAGCAGTACACTGAGCTGCCTTCATCAAATTTGAGGAATCTGGAAAGGTCTCTTGAGGGAGGGGAGGCACCTGAGTTTAGCCTTGAAGGGAGTCAGGAGTTCAGAGAGGTGAAGGTAAGAAGGTAGGGTCTGTCTGACATGGGGGCACAGACATGGCTGAGGAGAAGAAGTCAGGTTAGCTGGAATATTGAGCATATAGGAAAGAGAAATGTGCAGTAAGTGTGGAAAGGTAGGCCAAGGTCAGACTGTGCCAACCAGAAGAAGAGTATGTATTCTATACTAGGGGCAATAGGAAGATACTGAGGCAGGGGCTAGAAAACCTGCTACAAAGAAGGCTCTCTCCATTTTTCAGCTTAATCTCAACATATCATGGAACTGGAGGGGAAGAACTGGCCTGAGCTTGATCCCAGGACCTCAGTTATTAGAAGTAAGCATCACTATCTCCTTTCCTTCCTCTTTCCTTTCTTTCCTTTGTTGTTAGCCTGGGTCTCCTTCTCTCTCAGAATGGAAATGCAATGGCCTATCATAGAACCAAGGCTGATTGGCACTGAAGCTTTACCCTGCTACATTTTTCTGACCTGGCCTGGTTCACCTTTCCCCAGGCAGACTGTTGGTAGACCTGCTCTCAGGGCTTCACCATATTAGTGCTGGATTTAGTGAGATCATCCAATCCACTCAAACCCTACTACAGCTCAGAACTCCTGACCTCAAGCAATCCACCAGTCTTAACATCCCCCAATAGCAGAGACTACAGACCTGAGCCACCATGCCTAATCACATGATTGGTTCACATGGGCAAGCCCAACCCACAGAGGATGTATGTCACAGAGGCAGCCTCGAAGTGGTCATACAAGCAAAGGCAGCCCTACACTGAGTACTCTCTCAGGAGATAGATTCTTTCATTTGGCATTGCACAGGAAGGGCGACAACACCCCTGGCAAGGATCTAGCTTGACTCCTCCATTAAGGCCAACTCACTTCCATCTGAAAATTCCCACTTGCCACATGGCTCTGTACTTTGGGGCAAGGGGGGGGCCAATAAATGAGCAGGTGGTCCATCGAGGCCTATGTTCTGTCTTGACTTGTCTGCCTGCCTCTTTTCTGAAAGTTGCCACAGAAAGCACTCTTGCTCTTGTCCATGCTGGAAGTCAACAGTTCATTCCAGGTTCTATTTTGGTCTCCCATTTGCAACTAGAATTTTTCTTTTTTAATTTGTTTATTATGTGATTTTATTAGCTTGCCCTAGCAACATTCCTTCAGGCATACTAATGCTCTGTTAATTAGGTTCCACCTGCCTGGCACAGCTCACTAAAATTTTCCAGGGAACTTGACATGCAGCTGTCATTTTCCACGGAGAACTTCAGTACCAAAGTCCAGCATGATGGATCGTGATTTGACCTTTGACATCTCCAGTAGACATGGGCAAGCCTACAAATGGTCAACTTAATGCCTCTACCCTTTATTTCTTTCTTTGTGGACCAAAGGAATTTACATACAAATTCATGGATTCCTTAGCATCGTCTAAACTCACTGTGTCAAAGTCATGTAGAAATGGAGGCCACTAAGCCGTACGGAAGAATCCCTGCAAGCTGCATGTTGACTTAGTTTTAAAATGTAATATTCTCTTTGTTTGCTTGCATTTTCATTTATTTTATTAACTATTTCCTGATTGCATTTTAATCTGTTTCAGGCTGCACTTGGGAGTGCTGCGGGTTCCACATGTCTGCATGTTTAATACTTCTGCTCCAGACTGGGGCTTCAGGCTACCTCCTGCATGATCCCTGGCCTGTATTACAGGCTTCCTCTTGAAATGACTTCATACCATTTGGGATACATTCTGTATTCGATAAGTTGTGAGGTATGAGGCAGAACCAGCCTTGGAGTAAAGACCTGGTTTCAATCCTCCCTTGGCCACATATTGGCTGTGTGATCATGGTGGGAGGGAACAAAAGGAAACGAGAGTTTATTAAGTGCCTCAGTCATCTCACTTGACCTTCATAACAATCCTGTGGGCTAGGTACTCTCATTATCCCCATTTTACAGATGAAGAAAATGAAGTAGACAGAGGTAGAGTGACTTGCTCAGGGTCACACAGCTAGGAAGTGTCTGAGGCCAAATTTGAACTCAGGTTTTCCTCAGTCCAGGCCCAGTGCTCTATCCACCACACCACCTAGTCACCAATAAATCACTTTACCCCTTAGCACTTAACTCTCTAAGATTATCAATAACTGGTGATTTGCTGATCTGCTTGTGTGCATCCCCTCCAGGAGTTGCCCCCTAACCCCACCCCCCAAAAAATCATCTTTGTATTTACTAGCCTGTGAATGTGAAGTAAGATCCTCAAAGGAAGAAACAGCTTTCTTTTGGGCTATGTCTGTGCTGGGGCCAGGGCCGGGCATATTTGGTTTTTGGGTTTTTTTTGTTTTTTTTAATGGTCAGACAGTGATCTCATCTGGGTAGGGAAATCTTGACGTGGAATATCTCTCCACTAATACATGAGTGACATCCTTATAATTTATGGTGCTAGAGAACATCCTGAAGCACATGTACATGAAGTGACTTACCCAGAGTCAGACAGAGGCACACCTGGAACCCAAGACTTCTGGCCACTATTCCATGCTACCTCTTACCTTGCAGATAACAATGTATTAGTAACTTGTAGAAGAGGAGCAGCTAGGAGGCACTGCAGTACACAGACCCCCAGGCCTGGAGTCAGGAAGACCTGAATTCAAATACAGCCTCAGACATTTCCTAGCTGTGTGACCCCGAGCAAGTCACTTCACCTCTGTCTGCCTCAGTTTCCTCATCTGTCAAATGAGCTGGAGAAGGAAATGGCAAATCACTCCAGTATCTTTGCCAAGAAAATCCCAGATGAGGTCACAAAGAGCTGGACACAACTTAAAAAATGACTGAACAACACCAAATTTGTAGAAGTAGTAGAAAGGGCACTGAACTCAGAGTTGAGGACACAAACTCAAATCCAGCCTCAGACACTAGCTGTGTGGTCCAGGCCAAGTCAGTTAACCACTATCTGTCTCAGTTTCCTTAACTATAAAGTAGGATGATAAAAGTACCTACCTCAAAGGGTTGTTGTAAGGATCAAATGAGATCATACTTGTCAAGTGTTTTACAAAGTTTGAAAGAATGTAGATGGGTCATTACTACTACTACTACTACTACCACTGCTACTACTACTACTGCTGCTGCTGCTGCTGCTACTGCTACTGCTACTGCTACGATTGAATTGTTATACATGGAATCATGTCTTAGCTAACCTCAGAGGATCAAAGCCTGGCATGAGACAAACCTTATAGCTTAGCCCCAATTAAAAAAATCCTTCAGGCACCATGAGTCAACCAGTCAACAAGCATTTATTTAGTGAAACAGAACAGGGGCCTCCTCTGAACTCTTATCCTAATAATTAATGGTGACATGAGCTATGCTCTGGGACCGCACAAGGAAATGATTGAAACATCCCTGCTCCAAAGGATAGATCCTAAGGTTTGCAGGGAAGAAACCTTCATCTCTATATCGGGCTGGACTTCCTCCCTCGCCCCAACCCCTCACCTCGAACTCCACATTCATTCCTCTAATTCTATATCATGATTTCCTACTTGAAAAGGCCTTGATCATTCTTTCCTGGCTGAATAGTTTGAGATGTCACCAAACTGGGTACTTGTCAACACAAGAATCAATGAAGGCTGTGGAGGAAAATATCTTCCTTTTATTGTTCACCACCCCAGTAATAGAAGAATAAAAGACTGGGGTATAAAGGCCAAAAACTGCACATCAAAAGGCTGTCTGAGGTGTCAGCGTGAAAAAAGCTCCACTCGGAGACAAAGTCTTTCTAGCTCTTTCTGGCAAGAAGGCCACCAGAAAGCATTTGACTTTGAAGTGCTTGGTCCTGGAATTCATTCATAATTAGTCTCCAGTGAAATGACTTGGTTTTCAGTTCTGAGGCCATAAACGTGATTGTCTGTCATAGTGATTCCAGACACAGAACAATCACTTTGTCATTAGTCTGTTTACTATGGAAAATTCCAGCATCCTTCACATCACCTGAGATTCATCCATAATCACCATACCATGTTCTCTTCTCTCTTTTTTTTGGACTAAGCTCAAGAATTAAGTAGCAGAAAGTTTCCTCAGTCTCTTTGCTTGAGGTTGAAAATAAACTCAAGACTAATTGGGAAAAAGTCATTTTTCCTATTCAGTCCAAAGATAGTAATGTAGGTCTCAGAAGAGTATTTATAAATCAGTATTGCAGCCTAATTCTGACCTGCACAGACTACGGGACCTTAGACAAGTCATTTCATTCTCAGTTTCCTTACCTGAAAAAATGAAAGAGCTAGACTAGATGATCTCCAAGGTCCCTTCAAGTTCTATATCTCCAAAGGCTGATTTTTTTACCCCATTCAGTCAGTGATGCCATGGAAATACCATAGTCTCTGGGGAATTAGAGAGTTGTTCAAAGGGCAATAAGGAGCTACAGAGTGTTTTGGAGTAGTGGCAGAAAGGATGTCATCAGAAAGATGTATAGACAGAATAAGTAAAAAGATGGGCTGATCCTAAAGTGAATTTGAGGGATAACCAATAGATAGCCCATGTGCCCCAATGGGATGCAAACGATGTCAAAAGTGCTAAGGGAAAGCTCCTAGTGTGAGGAGTGACCAGCTACTGTGGAGAAGTCATGGGAAGAAGCCTTTCCCGATGCACTGGAGCCCTCCCATCCCCCTCCCCAAATGAGTTTGTATTTATTTTGTAGAGAAATATCTCTATACACACTGTTTCTTCCCCCTAAACTCCTTGAGGACAGGGAGTGCTTCATTTTATGATCTCTGTGTCCCCAGCATTTAGCACAGGGCCTGGCATACTGACAGACTTGGGATTTTGTCAGTGTGGGTGAGTCCTGGTGAGAAAATGTCCATCTCCAAAGCAGACCAGCAACTGTTCTCAGCTTGATGACCTTGGAGCTGTCCAGGGCACTGAAAAATTGAGTGATTTGCTCAGGGTAGCTAGGATATTAGAGAGGTGGGATTCAAACCCTGCTCTTCCTAAATGTAAGCTAAGACTGGCTTTCTAGCCACTAGGACCTCCCATTTCTCACCTGGCATACAGTAGGCACTTAATAAATGCTAAGTGAATTTATCTGAGTCAGACAGGCAGGCATAGATGAGCTTTGACCAAGAATGACCACTGAAAGGGGAATGGATGTAATTATCATTATGCCTGATATTTCTGTAGGGCATAAAGTTTTGCAAAGTGTTTACATACATGAGCTCATCTGATCCATGTGAATATCCAAGTATATTTGTCTTGAAATGAACAGGCATTTATCTCTTGCATCCTATTGCTAAAGCCTGATCTCCCAGCCCAGGGAAAGGATGGTAACTCCAATTAAAAGTACACAAAAGACAAGACTTGCTTGGCCTCACACAGCTCTTGCAAAGCTCCAGCTTGATGAGTGGAGTAAATGAATTGGAAACGCATGGATTTAATTATCCTTGACTTGGCTTTAGAATTGAAAAGGAAAGGGTTGTACACAAGGTTGAGAAATGCACTGAAATCCTGTGAACAACTCATATGGCTACCTCCTACTGTAGAGGCAGTGTTGCATAGTGGATAGAGAGCTGGATTTCAGGTCAGAATGACCTGGATTTAAATCCTACTTGAGACAAATTTTAGCTGAAAGATCTTGGGTGAGTCACCTAACTCCTTCAGCCTCAGTTTCCCCCTTTGTAAAATGGGGATAACAATAGTACCCATCTCACAAAGTTGCTAGGAGGCTCCAAAGAGATCATATGAGTAAAGCGCTATTGTTAATATTGTTGGTATTATGATGCCTGCCAAGAAAGGTTCCTCTCCTCACCCCCTAGTGCTCAGAGAGCTACTCATCACTCCATAGATCTCCTAAGTCCTCCCTCCTTCAGTCTAAACATCTCCAGTTTCTGGAACTGATCTTTTCATGGTATGGACCATGATCTCCTCTTGCCTCGCATGTGGACCAGGGTTGGTGAGAAGACTGTTTTGTGGAAGAGGGATTACATATGTTCCGTTTGGCCCTGAAGGGCAAAAACAGGCATGAAGGGACCTCGTTGCAGAGGTGACAAGTTAGGCGCAATGCAAGAAAAGACTTCTTCATAATTAAACCATGGGGGCATTGGGCTCCCCTTCATCAGGGGTTGTCAAGCAAAAATTGGCTGACATCTTGTCAGGTGTGTTGTAGAGGGAATTTATTTTCTAGGTCATCAAGGAAATCCCTTCCAACTCTGAGCTTTGGAGATTAGGTAAACAATAGCATCAACCATGACTATATTCCTTCCGGCTTGGCATCTTATGGAGACGGCCTCAGTCACCACATCCTCAGAAGGCCACGACTGGCCAAGTACTGGCTTATCTTCATAGCACACTCAGTAAGCTAGTTCAGATGCTTCAGGTCGCTGCAGACTGGCAAAGCCCTGTGCCCTCTGGCATCACAGAAAAGTCACCCATCCAAGTTTTGGTTTTTCAGAGTATGCTATATATAAGCTCCTTCCTGGACTGTCTGCCAACCCACTCTCCACCCCAAGCAATATGAAGAGGCTATGCTGAATATCTATGTCTTGGGATGATGGAGTCTTACAGGCTGCCCTCCCTAAGTTCCCGGAACCCCAACTATCCCATGGCATCTAGTAGGTGAGTCTGCTCTTCATCACTAGGGAGTATCTATATTTGATTAATTCCTTAGCCTTAGAGGTTTAGCCTCTCTGCTTCTGCCTCTGGTCTTGGAACACACTGACCCATAGAACTTTCTATTGCTAGGAATATGTTTTCAGGATCAAACAATCTTGAAGTCCTGGCACCAAAGGATAGACAGAATTAGGCCCAAGCTGGAAGTGGCACATGGGGTGATGTAGTGAGGCCAACGGCCTTCAGCTCCAATCTTCAGACTGAGAGGTAGAAAACCCTAACTCCCTAAGGCCCCTCATCCTATTGCCTTTTCAAAAACCCTAACCTCAGAATCATCTCACCATTTGCTTCCTCTGCTTTTCCTCAGGAACTACTGAATGGTGCTGGAGAAAGTCATCCCACTCTCCTGACTGTATCCATTACAATTTATGGAACCCGATCTTCACTGGGCCCTGACTGCTGCACACCAACCATTTTACTATTCCCTGATGGACTCAGCCCAGAATTTGTTCCAGTAGTTGTTTTTTTTCTTTTTAAACTACACACATATCATCCCCTCCCTATCCCCTTTCTGCTGAGGGCCTCACCTCATATTTTATTGGGAAAACAGAGGCCAGCTATCATGGCCTCTCCACCTGAAATGGACACCTCAAATCCACTCAGCAGCCACTGCCATTCTATCTTCCTTTGTTTTAGTCCCAGAGAAAGAGGTGACTCTTCTCCTTGTCAAAGCTCAGATAAGATCCCTGCCAAGATCCCAAGCTATCCACTTCCTTCTCCTCCAGGAGCACGCCTCTGCCATCATTCCCTCTCATTAATCTTCAGTCTCTATTTCTGCTGCTGCCCCACATGCCTAGATCTCCTTCATCGTCCAAAAGCCTTCACAGAACCCTGCCATCCCCTCAAGCTACTGGACTATATCCCGCCTCCTCTCAACTCAACCAGAAAAAATGTCTAAGCTCTGTGCTTCCCCTTCCTTCACTCCCATTCACTCCCCAGTCCATAAAATGTGACTTCCAAGGCTATCACTCTGTTTACACTACTCTCAGCAAAGCCACAGATGGTGTCTCAGTTGCTCAATCCAATGCCTTTCCTCAGTCCTCTTCCTTCTTAACCTCTCAGCAATGCTTGACAGTACTGAGTACTCCCTCCTCCTCACCATGCTCTGTCTTGAGTTTTCATGATACTGTCCTCTCCTAATTCTCCTCCTACTCAACTAGCTTCTCCTTCTCAGCCTCTCTGGACCTGGTCCTTTTTGAGTGGACACTAAGGTCTGATCCTAGGTCCTTTTCTCATCTTTCTACATTTCCCCCCATTGGAGAGCTCACAAGCTTCCATAGGTTCAAATACCATTTCTGTTTTTCCCCAAAATTTATTAATTTATTTGTTTTCAGTCTTCAAGAATCACTTCCATCAGTTCCAAATTTCCTCCCCCTTCTTCCTCCATCCCTCACCAAGATGGCATGCAATCTTATATGGGTTCTACACATACATTCCTATTAAACAAAAATTTTACATTAGTCATTTTGCACAGAAGAATTAAAACCAATGGGAGTAACCATGAGGGAATACAAACAATAACAAAGGAGAAAATAGTCTATTTCATTCTGTGTTCTGATTCCATAGCTCTTCCTCTGAATGTAGATGGTATTTTGCGTCATAGGCCCTTTGGAAATATTTGAGGTCCTTGCATTGCTGTGAAGGGTTAAGTTTATCAAAAACAGTCCACCCACACTGTAGCTGTTACAGTGTATAATGTTCTCCTGGTTCTGCTCATTTCACTCAGCATCAGTTCATATAAGTCTTTCCAGGTTTTTGTGAAGTCTGCCTGTTCTTCATTTCTTATAGCACAATAGCTTTCCATTACATTCATATACTACAACTTGTTCAGCCATTACCCAACTGATGCGCAGCCCCTCAGTTTCCAGTTCTTGGCCACCACAAAAAGAGCTGCCATAAATATTTTTGTACATGTGGGTCCTTTTCTCATTTTTATGATCTCCTTGGGATACAGCCCTAGTAGTGGTATTGCTGGGTCAAAGGGTATGCACACTTTGGTAGCCCTTTGGGCAGAGTTTCAAATTGCTCTCCAGAATGGTTGGATGAGCTCACACCTCCACTAACAATGAATTAGTGTTCCAACTCTCCCACATCTTCTCCAACATTTATCATTTTCCTGTTTGGTCATATTAGCCAATCTGATAAGCGTGATGTGGTACCTCAGAGTTGTTTTGATTTGCATCTCTCTAATCAATAGTGATTTAGAGCATTTTTTCATATGACTATAGATAGCTTTAATTTCTTCCTCTGAAAACTGCCTTTTCATATCCTTTGACCATTTATCAATTGAGGAATGGCTTGTATTCTTGTAAATTTGACTCAGTTCTCTTCAAATACCATTTCTATGGAGATGATTCACAGATCTACATATCCAGCCCTAACCCCTCTCCTTTAGGCCCAGTCTCACATCAGCAACAACATAGTGGACATGTCCACCTGGATGTCCCATAGACAGCTCAAATTCAAATGTCCAAAACAGAACTCACTTGCTTTCCCCAAAACTTTCGAGGGTACTACCAGTCTTCCAGTCACCTAGGTTCACAGCCCTGGAGTTATTTCCAACTCCTTACTCCCCCTGGCTTCTCACAGCCAATCAGTTGCCAAATTTTGTTGATGCTACCTCTACAACGTTACCTATATTCACTTCCTCAGTTCAAGGCCTCATCACCTCCTGCATGGACTCTTGCAATAACCTTCCCATTGGTCTGCCTTGTTGCTAGCCTCTCTGATCCATCCTCCACAAAGCTGCCAAAGTATAAATCTGGTCATGCTACTCCTCTGCATAAGAAGCTTCAGGAGCTCCCTATTGCCTTTAGAATAAAACAGAAACTCTTCTCTCTGGAATTCAAGTCTAGCTGGAACTTATCTTTCTGGACTGCTTCCTTCCTCTTCTCTTCCCAACATTCTGGTCTACTCATTCCTTTTTGTGCATGACATCCCCTCTCCTCTATCTCTGTCTTTGCAAAGAGACCCCCAGGCCTGGAGTGCCCTCTCTTTTCACTTCCACTTCCTGGATTCCTTTCCTTCTTTGAAGACTCAGCTCCCAAGCCACCTCCTAGAAGACTTGTTGGTACTCCCCGC
The DNA here is from genome assembly GCF_028372415.1 of Notamacropus eugenii. Lineage (NCBI taxonomy): Eukaryota > Metazoa > Chordata > Mammalia > Diprotodontia > Macropodidae > Notamacropus > Notamacropus eugenii. The sequence goes on along the minus strand of NC_092879.1, from coordinate 93,828,832 downwards.
CCTTCATCCCATTCCTCCCCCACCCCCAGTTTGGAGCACTTGTTTTGTAGATATTTGGCATTCATTGTTTCCTGCAGAAATATGAGTTCTGCGATGTCAAGGCCTATGTCTTTTTTGGCTTTGTTTCTCTAGGACCTACACAAACAGTGCTTGGAACAAAGCAAATACTTTATAAAAGTTGGCTGAATTGGACTAAATAAGTCAGGCTGAGTAGAGCCACGATGATCAATTCTGCATTGGAGGCAAGTAACACCAAATGTGCCTGGGTCAGACAGCTCTCAAATCATCTATTTAAGATATATTCCATTTGGGAAAAGGAACCTCAGACACAAGGCCCTCAAGTAGGACAATACCTGGGGACAAAGACCATAAGACTACTTCAGAAGAGGTTCTACTGGGAAAGAGCTCTTACTTTAAACAAGTTGTCTTCCCTTCTAGAAGCTCAGCTCTGTTGTTTCTCCCTGTGGAAGGAACACAAGCATTGTCAGTACCCTCTAAATTTTGGTGCCCTGGGGTAAAGCTCCTATCACCCTGCCCTTGTTGCAGACTCTCATAATCATTTCCCTGTGAAGTGCTAAGAGGTGGAGGTCCAGGAAGAATTGTGAACCACTCAAAAGGGCATATTCCTCATACTATAAGAAATGGGTTTCATAGACAAGGTATCATGCCAAACACAATGGTTTAGGAATCAGAAAATTTAGATGGCACTAAGTGCAGTGCCATGAGTAGAAATTATTTACTCTTGGGAGCCTGATTGAATTACTGTGAAATAATCTGCATACAGTGAAGTCATTTGCATATAGATGGGGCCAAGAGGTCCCAGAACTGCACTCCTCCTTAATTCCATTCCCTCCACACCATCCCTTCCATCAAATGTTGAGTACTTCGCCCAAGGTCATACCAACGAACCAAGACCAAGTCCAAGCTTTGTCCCCAGCAGCCCTCATTTCCAGCCATCAGGATGGTCTACACTATCCTTTTTTCCACTTTAAAGAAATGCACACAGTTCTTGTTTCTGAAGAGAAAAACCAATAGTCTAGAAGTTGCCTTCCCTCTGCCAAGGCAAGCACTATTAGTGTTATTTTTGATTGGACTGCCACCAAGCAATAATGAGATCATTTATAAAGCTATTCTGAAAGATTCTACAAGCGAGAGAGCAGCAGACGCTCTCTCCGTAAATCTTTCAGTTACTTCAAGCTCTCTGTTATTTTGATGAAAAATATGGTCTCTATTAATCCTCACAGCAGAGTTGTGTACTTGGTGGTGGGGTGGGTGGCCTCCGGGAACCACAGAATGACTCAGAGAGTCTCTAAGAACCCAGTCTAAGGAAAGAAGTGTGCCTGAACAAGATCAGGTCAACGTCTGGTTCAAGAGACCTGATCCCATCACCAACTAGCTATACGACCTTGGGCAAGGTACTTGAGTGCTCTGTGCTCCTGTGGGACAGGGACAGTGACGTCTGCAAACCAACCTTCCAGGATCATGGTAGAGGTCACAGAAATGGGAATATTTCATGTGGAAAAATATGACTAGCTCAGTCCAATCAAAGTAGCCTTGTTGTTCCTCATCCAAGACACTCCCCATGCCTTTACCTGGGGTGGCCCTCATCCCTGGGATGCTCTTCCTCCTCACCATTCCCACCACTCAGAATCACTTGTTTTCTTCAACAATCAACTAAAGATTTGCCTCTTATATGCACCTTTTCCTGAACCTCCAGCTCCCACCCCCAGCCTCTGCCAGAGAGAGAGAGAGAGAGAGAGAGAGAGAGAGAGAGAGAGAGAGAGAGAGAGAGAGAGAGAGAGAGAGAAAAAGAATAGATATAGACCTACATATGTAGGTCTATATGTAGGTATATATGTACACCTGGCCTTGCTCAGTGGTATGTAAACTCTCTGAAGTCAAGGACTGTCTCACTCTTGTCTTGGTCTCCCCAGTGACTCACACAGTACCTAATACGGAGCAAACAAAAATTGCTTAGTGACTGATTGATTCATGAAAAATACCAAGGACATGATGGGGTGGGGTGGGGGAATAAACAGGGCAGGATCAGAATGAGGAGATTTAGAGGGAAGGTGAGGCGGCACCAAGGATACAATTTGCCAACTTAACAATTTTGGTCATTGGAACAGGGTCTATAAGATACCTCCTAAGCAGGGAATAAGCATAATACATAAGCAGGGTACAATATTTTAGATGGGGGAAACAAGAGCCTGGACTTAGGGTATTATAAGGGACCTCCACACCTAGAAACATGGCTACATGAAGTATCTGCAAGTTTGTTAACACAGAGAACTCACAGCATGAGAATCCTCTTCTTCAACACAGTGCAACTCACAGAGACTTAGAGTTAAAGAAACCATCAGAGACCAACTAGTTCAACCTTCTCATTGTACAGAGGAGGAAATGGAAGCTTAGAAAGGTCAGTGAAATGTTAGGATGCTGTTGTGTGAGGCACACAGAAATTAAGTGGTTTTCCCAGGCAGGATTTGAACCCAGCTCTGGCTGACTCTAACCCCAGTACTTTACCCACTATACCACCCTGCCTCTATATATCCAGAAACATCCTGGAATAAATAAGAGGGGGGAAAATCAATTGTCCAATATCTCTAAGACCACAGGATAATCCATCAGCCTCACTTTGTGAAATATTCGATTGGGCTTGATCTTGTTGAGGCACACCTCTTCCCTTAGTCAGAATCAATAACATTTATTAAGTACCTACTATATGCCAGGCATCACGCTAAGAGCTGGGCTACAAAGAAAGGCAAAGAAGAAACCACACAGGTTACTGAATTTAAAACCCCCACTTTACAGATGACCAAACCAAGTCCTCCATTCTTTCCACACCACTATGCAGCCTCCTCCACCTGTCCAAGCCTCAGTTTTCTCATGTATAAAATGGGAACGATCCCTCTAGCGGCTACCTTTCAGGGTTATTGTGAGGATCCAGTGAGATGATGGTGATGGCACACTTGGAAGTGCTACGTCAACGTCAGTCATTATGATTATGACTATTTCTTTACAGGCCATTAAGAAAGCAATTAGTAAATAAAATGAAAAGTGTACCCAAAATGCCCAGAATTAATAACAGCAAAATAATATTGAACTTTCTTTGCTAATAATTTGGAGGCAGCTTCTGCAAGCCCAGCCTCTTCTCTGCATCAGCGGCACAGCAGCCATCGACCTATGGCCCAGGCACGTTGGCGTGATGGCTGTCTCTCTGCTCTCCCTTTAAACTCAGTCAAGAATTTCTGAATTTCACTGGAGAGAGTGGCTCCTTGAAGGTCCAATCAGCCTCCAGCCTGGGCACAGCTTGGCAGTTCCTGGCCCAAAGCTTCAGGCTCTCCTTCAGTAGCCTCCCATGCTGGCTCGTTTCATGTTGCTGCAGCTTCCTTTACTTAATTAGGCCATGGGAATTCTTTTTTTTTCTTCTTTTTCTGTGCAAACCTGTCTTTAGCCCAGAGTTGTCCCTGCTCATTTGGAAACTGCTGCATTGCTTTCCCAGCAAGCTCACGGTCAAGTGCCCATTGTCTGGGCAGCCTCAGTCAGGATGTCTCCTTTTCCCTTCACTACAGTCATCATGCTAACAGGGATGCCACAAGAAATTGTCCCCATTGGAGCCAACTCCCTTCAGATGCTTTGCTCCTTTGAAATGAACAGCAGCATATTCAGGCCAGTTATCATTCTACTTGTGATAATACGTCTCTCATTGCTTCCTTATTTACCCTTCCCCATTGGATTCCACACTAGCTTTAGGAGCTCATAATCCCTTACTCTCCCATACACACTCGATATTCCAGAAGCACTGGGCTATGTCTTGCTCCCCAGTGTACTTCACTTTGTGGGCTAGCCTCCATTTCGGGGGGAACAGCACCAGGGCTACCTTGTAGAAGAAGTCTTTTCTAGCTTCCCCAGCTGCCAGTGCTCCCTCTCACATTCAACAACTAACAAATAAATCACAGCACCTTATTTGGACTTTGTGGAGAATTTTATATTTACTCAACAAACCAATAGGCATGCATTTATTAAGCCCTTGTTGTTTGCCAGACACTTTGCTAAGCACAGAGGACACAAATGTAATGAGGGCAAGGGATGGAATTGTCCACTATGGCTAAGCGCTTAAAGCATACGTCAGGGGCTCTTCGAAAGGTAGAAAATCCACACACTTCACGGAGGAGATACCATGCAAATACATAGGTAAAATACAAGACACTTAGAGATTAGAAAGGTAATCTTAGGGGAAAACTGAGATGTGTTGTTACCCATCAAGAAAACATAAGCTTCTTGAGGTCAGGCACTGCTTCATCTCTGATTTGCATTCTCAAGCCTAACACAGTATCTGTCCCATATGATGAATTCCATCAATGCCTCCTGAACAACATTCCATTTGGGCTGAAGCAGAGTGATGTTCTCCCTAGCGGGGCCTGCTCTGACCAGGTGGTGATTCTTATCCCCTTGAGAGCTCGCGGTCAAGAAGCCTTAGAATGTATGTTTGAGAAGCTTCCTCCAGTCCCTCATATGAGAGTGTCACGCTTGACAGAATATTATTTCCTTTTATCACAGTAAATAAGTACGAAATGGTTGTTGAGTGAGTGAACCAATCAAGCAATCAACTACATCTCTCAATAGCATTCATTTCCCCTTTGTTTTATTGTAGAATTAGAGTTCTCTTGGAAGCTGTTGGCCTTAATAATTAAGAAAACCACTTCTTGGGAAACAGTAAAAAAAAATCAAATCACACATAATAAAAAATGCCATCTTAAAAATGTTAATGCTAATGTTCAAAACAGGTCACAAAATATCAATTCAAAGTAAGTAGCTCTCTTCTCTCCCTCCTCCCACCCCGGTTTGGACAATAGCTTAAAAGTATAAGGAAAACACCTGGCCTTTTCACCTACCAGAAAGTTCTAGATAAAAAGGTGCCTAATTTCCTATACTCTGTCTTTATAGGGGTTGCCAGCTAAAGAACAGGCCCCCTATCACTGGCTGCTGAGGCCACACTTCCCAGAATTCTGGACAAGCTGATCTGTAACCCTTGATAACTGACCAGAAACGTAGAGGAAGCCATCTCGAAGCTGAGAAAGCGATGGCCAAACAAGCAGAGAAGCAAGCAGGAGATGTCCTGAAATTGGAGCATTCTGTCAGGCAGGTCATAAAAATCCGCTACCAGAGACAACGGGGAGTAGGACATGAAGAAAACCCTAGGCTACAGTTGTACAGAGATGCAGATTCTGGTCATACAATGTCAGACCGCTAGGTGGCGCTGCAGTGGATAGTTAGGTAGGCCTAGAGTCGGGAAGAGATGAGTTCAATTATTACCTTATGTACTACTTCTGTGATCCTGGGCAATGTGCTTCATCTCTGTCTGCCTCAGTTTCCTTGACTGTCTAATGGGGATTATAATAGCACCCACCTCCCAGGGTTGTTGTGAGGATTACATGAGATAATAATTTTAAACCAGCACTTAGCACAGTGCCTGGCACAAAGTAAGCATAATATAAATGTTAGATATTATTATCGCTATTTCTGTCAGTTACAGGTTGAGTGACCACAAACATGACATTTCATACCCACCCCCATCTCCCATATCTCCTAGGCCTTTTCTTATATTCCTAAGTGAATTACATCTGACTGTTAATCTTCAGGGGTACTGAAGGTGAAAATCCAACAATGACATAAAGAAGGTAGGAGACGCACGCAGCTGCCACACCATTAGTTATATCCATAAATTGTCCATCTATTTAGGCAGTATCAGAATATTCCTTTTACCCCAGTGATCACATTTTGATACATCAATAGCATATCTGACCATTGGGTGTTTATGATGAAGTACGTGGGGGACATATACAGCATGGGCAAAAAGTTAGCATCTGACCAGGGCAACTGGGGAGATGCAGAGGTACAAGTCAAAGACTGAGAGAGAATGCAGCATGTTTGAAATGAATGTGGACATGTTTAAGTGTTGATCTTCAGCAATGTGAGGGTATATTCCAGGATGGATCACTGCCATGATGAGATTGGGGATTGGAATTTAACATGGAGACTGGCACCTTCAGTCTATGCAGCCTGCAGGCAAGGCTGTGCTCATGTTTAATTCTAATACATTCTCCATGCAAGAATTCCAACCTTGAGAAAGCAATGAGGAAAGAGACCCCACCAGATGTTCTATGGGAACGACATAGTTCTGAGTTCCTAGTAGCAGTCTCCGCATGGGCAAAGAGAGTAGCCTGGGGTAAGGGCAGGAGGAAAGTATACCTACAGCTGAGAAAGTGAATGTCAGTGACAGTAGAAGTGGGTTCATAACATCTGCCAGATCTTCTTTGGCTAGTTTTCTCATTTGAAATAAGCAGTGATTCCTGCTTCAGGAATCTCATTGGACCTGGGCTATATTGTTATCTTGTCAAAGGGAGCTAGGAGAGGGAGCTCAATAGATATCTCTCCTCTAACCTGGGTGAGCAGCAGCACAAAGCGTTAAGAGCCTGCGCTCCCATTAGAATAAATGGTGCCTCTGGTAACTATCGATTCTTGAGTTCTCTGCTGGATATAAAATGAAAATCATTAAATGCACTGGCCCATCTGGGGCTACTAGAATTGCGAACAACTGAAAGCAATGGGATGACTTAGGCACCTTCCCTTAATAATCATCAACTATAAGTAATATTTCCTTGTCCCTAGTCCTTCGTGTCTAAGAGAAATACACTGGTGCACTGGAAAGAGCATTTCACTGGGTGTCAGAAGACCTGGGTTCAAATCCCTGCTCTGCATTTTACTGCCCATAGAATCATGGGCAAGGCTCTTTACCTCTCTGTTCTTCAGTCTCCTCCCCTGCCAAATAAGAGGGTGGGATTAGATGGCTTACCAGGTCTATGTCTATGATCCTGGGCCATTTCCAGGGTTGAATTTATGAAGTGATAGGTACTGATTGAGAAATCTGCAAGTAAGAGCTTTGGCCTAGAAATGGGCATCCATATTTATAGTCTACCCATGCACAGACCGGGGGGGAAATGACCTGCCAAACACCTCAAGGTTGGGATCTCCAATGCTTAGCAGAGTTCCTGGGACACAGTAAGGGCCTAATAAATATATGTATATAGATTGATGGAGCCAGGAGTTGAAACCAGATGCCCTGGCTCCAAATCTAGCACTCTTTTCATTACCCATACTTGGGTGGCCATTGAGTTTTTTGTTCTGATGAGATTTAGAATTTTGGGTTCAGTTGTTTTCAGTCATGTCTGACTCTTAGTTATCCCATTTAGGATTTTCTTGCTAAGATATTAGAGTGGTTAGTCATTTTCTTCTTCAACTCATTTTACATATAAGGAAACTGAGGCAAACAAGGTTAAGTCACTGGCCCAGCCAGGAAGTATCTGAGGCCAGATTTGAACTTAGGTCTTCTTGACTCCAGGTCCAGTGCTCCATCCACTGCACCACCCAGATGCCCCAGAATTTGAAATAGGGGGAATACAATTAGTTTAGGGGAGTTGAAGAAATGAATAGTTTCAGATTCCAAGTTGTAGGGGTTAAGATGGGAACCCGCTGTTTCCAAGGTGATGCTGAAGGAGTCTGGGAAGCTATCAATTCAGAGGCTAAGGTAAGACTATGGGAGGGGGAAGAGCATATGCTTTGTGTCTCAGGAAGCAAGCCTGTTTTCCCAGTCATTGTTTAGTTCCTATTAAAGTGTTTTCAAAAAGCCTAATTATAATGTTCTGTAAGTCCCAGCTGTACGCTAATGGTCTTAGAAACTCAGGAGCTGCTTAGTGGCTGGAGCAATGTGAGCCCTGAGGAGAATCGAGTATATTTAATAATATTAAATATTAAGGGGCAAAATGGTTCCTCCCCACTGCAGTATTTGGCCCATTCTCATGAGAAAATTCCAGGAAAGAGTTTTCCTCAGTGGTTTAATCTGGGGTGTCACTGGTTAGTTTCAAAGAAAAAGCCTCATGTCGTTTGACAATAGTGATCAAGGTGAGACTATGAGGGATGGAGATAGATTTCTATATGTGGCTGGTGGAACTGTAGCATTGCAGCTTGAAGCCCACAATCGCTCCTTGCCCCCATCAGTTACACTCTCCCAGAGTCAGAGGCATCTACCAACACAGGCTAATTGAGTTCTATGTGTCAGGACTGTACAAAGAGCTAGAGATACAAAGAGACAACCCCACCTGCAAAGAGCTTGTATTCTATTGGGGAGAAGCAACACATACACAGAGGAGTAACACAAACTACAGACAAAATATATACAGAGTAAATGGGGGAGGGGCACTGACAGCCTGAGGAATCAGGAAGGGCCTGGGGTAGGTGTCCCTGGAGCTGAGCCTGGAAAGGACCTTGGGGTTACAAGATATGGCAGAGAGTTGAAGGGAAGACAACTTGTGCGTCACCATGGAGGGCGATGGAATGTCATGTTCCCCAAAAGCAAGGCCACTTGTGCTGAAACACTGAGTGCACAGGGGGAAGCAATGGGAAATGGGCTAGAAAAGCTAGCTTGGAGCCAGACTGTGAAGGTCTTTCCCAAAGGGCTTTGTGTTTGAGTTCAGAAGCCAAAGGACACCACTGGAGATGCCAAGAGGCAGTGGTGGGTCAGCCCTTTCCTGTGGGACCATTTGCAGTGGAGAACTTGGGGACCACAGTTCAGTGGCTGTTGTCTGGACTTGGAAGGCAGGGAGCCCAAAGCACACATTCGCCTGCAGACTCAGATGAAACACTTCAGCAAATAGGGATTTTCCCATGGCTGGATATCTGCAAACTATACCAGTCTTGCATTAGACACTGGATAATAACAACACACACCACTGACATTTCTGTTATACTATAAAATTTGTAAAATGCTTTGCATACACTATTGTGATGTATAAAAAGTTCAAGAGACATAGTTTCTAAGGAATTAATTGTTTTTATTAATTATGCTAATAGATAATAAAAGGGGTCAGTGACACTCTCAAATACCAAAGGCACCTCACGAAACCCACTCAAGGCTTACATGTCCTTGGAAGAGTGGGTGTTCCTGAGGGTGGTAATCAACTCTGATTGGTTAACAATTAATGACAGGATAAATATTCTAATGAGAGGTTGGGGGACCTGGACTCTTGAGCCCAGACCACCCCCAGCCTCGGGCAACCTAGACAAGGGATCTGACCACCTCACCCCACTCCCAAGGCTAAGTAGAACACAATGAGCTTCCCTACTTGGCTGGCATCTGAACAAGATTGAGGAGAAAATTAATACAATCTCATTATCACCAGTGTCCTTTAGATGCTGGCTTGACCTAGTAAAGAATAAGGAAATAGGAAGGGAAAAAACCCTGGATGTCCCCAATAATTTGTTATTTAATGATCATTTCTCTCTTATATATTATTTGACCCTCCCTCACATCAACTCTATAAGGGGGATAGCACAGATGCTATTATCCCAATTTTATAGGTGAGAAAACAAAGGGTTAGAGAGGAGTAACCTGCCCAGTACTCTCTTTTGTGTCCCTCAGTGTAAAGGGAGGGAATTCAGTCTACTAAAAAACGAAAGTGACTCATGAGTTATGGGCCTCTTAGTTTCACAAATTTGGGGATTTCCCTTTTGAAGACAGTTTGCCATGCTGTGTATTAGGGTCTGATGACCTCTGGCCCTAACATTCCAGGGACAACAGGGAAGAGTTCAGAGGTTCAGCATGCTGTTAAGGATGTTTTATGAGATTCTCCCCAAGGACACACACACAGCACAAGGAAACATAAACACCGGCATAAAGAGAAAGGAACCCAGGTTAGCAAACTCCCCAGAGCCCCAGTGCCCCACCAGGCAGTTATGACCTGGCACTCCCTTGTTCCCCTGATAACAGCCTGCACTACAGTGTGAAGGCCAACTTGGAAAATCTGGAGCAGGAGGCTGGAGGAGGTAGCATTTAGAGATGAATTACAATCATCCTCAAAGCAGAAGAGAAACAGGTGCCCTTGTCAGGATTATTGGCAGTGGTTGCTACCTTTCTTTCACTACAGATCAATTTCCCTGCCTTCATGACTGTGCTAACACTATCTGGTGCAGGGTTTTTCCAGAAGAGGCTGCCAAAGAGGATTCAAAGTAGAGAAAAGTCATTTATTTACAAGTACATTATGGTGAACATTGCATCATCAGCTAGAGCTGGATGACAAGCAGTGATAGGGATTTGTCCTAAGAGACTCTTATCTTGTGTCCAATTCACAAACCTGAGATGAACAGTAAAAGCTGATCTGGTCAACTAGTTGCATATGAAATGAATTTTAAAACCACCAAGCTTTGCCAATAGGATAAAAATAGATAAGAGGGAGGAGGAGGGAGAAGGAAAACAGGAGATAAGAAAAGGAGAGAGGGTCAAATGAAAAAAGGTGATTGGGCAAAATAAAAATGGCAAATAGAAGTAGGAATGATAAAACAACCACATTCCAATTTCTAATTTGAATTATCATTGAGAGTTCTTTATAAAAAACACTGTAATGGAGTTTTTAATAATAATAGCAAGTTAAAGATAAGAAAGTGCTTTTTAAAAGCACCTGGCAGCCTTGCTCTGCTTCCAAATACAACTCCTACCCTTGTGCTCATTCAGAAGACTCTGGCCCAACTAACAATGGTCTCAAAGACTTTCCCCCTCCTAGAGGATCCCAACAGTGGGAATCACTAGGCAGGTGGAGCCCTGAATTGCAATTTCTCCAGGAAAATGTTCTGTGGTTCTAGATTGCCTCTAGGGTAAAACCCACACTCCTCAGTCTGGTATTTGAAGCTCCCTTTCCAATCTTAGTTCATATTATTCGTAGTCTCTATTCTAGTAAAACTGATCTGCTGGTTAGCCCTATCCATGACATTGCAATCTCCTACCTCTGCACCTTTACACAGGTGCTTATACATAAGCAGACCTCCATGTGTGGAATGGGGAATGTAGCCCCCCCCCACACACATCTCCCAGAATTCCAAGATCCTTCAAAGCACAGTCAGGATACCACCCCTACCTAAAGTATTCTTGGCTCCTCCATGTCCCCTTTTGTTCTCCCCACCTTGCATATTTGAATTCTTTTCCCTTTAATCTTAGATAGGTCTTTAATGGCTGCAGAACTGGCCATAGAGTCAGGCTAGGAGTTCCCCTTCTGACATCCTGGCTCTGTAACACTGGGGAAGCAGCTTTCCCTAATCTCAAGGCTCCTGGGCAATTGTCTAAAACTATAAATTGCGGAGGAGGTGCCAACCTTCATTGGTGGAAGGAGTGTCCTCATCTGGGAGATTCCTTTGCCAATGAAATCACAAGCCCCTTGTATCTAATCACTTGCATATAATATGAGCTACTTGAGAGAAAGGACTGTTTTGGTTTTTTCTCTCTGTCCACTGTAACTCGCACACAGTAGGCATTCCCAAAAGCTTGTTGAATTGAATTCAGTGTGTTTATTCCCATAGTCTCCCTGTACAGAGTCTAGGTATAGGACGCTGAAGGACCAACAATAAGCTCCTGAAAACCTAAGGAGCAAGTGTCCCCACCCCGGAGGCTGTGTTCACCCTGTCTGTCATCTGCCCTACTGGCCTCAAGCCCACCTCAGTCCCACAACCATTACAGGGCCACTCCCTAGCATAGTAGGTGAGCTGCTGCCCCATAAAGGGCTATCTGAGAACATGGACAGGAAAGGCTAGAGAGAATTAGGATTGTTTATCCAGAGGGAGAGCAAGGTCTAGTCATGAAATCATCCAGCATGCTTATCCTTTGTGATAGATTCACCCCCACTGGGGGAAAAAAATGATAATGGTAGCATCTTGTTTTCATTGGGCAAGTGCCCTCTTTTGTTCCTTTGGCACTCAGCTGTCATGTCACACCGCTTTCCACCCAGAAAGGGCTGACAGTGAATCCCGAGCACATTAGGATTGCAAGGCTAGGAGAAAATGTGACAGGAGATTTACAGATCAGGGAATCGATCAAAGGTGGAAAGGGGGCGCCATTCATCATTTCTGAGGCTCTACCCAGGACCCAGGACAACAAGAGGCTCAGGACAGAAAGGGCTGTTCTTTCTTCCTTCCCCCTTGCCATTTCTGGGGGAAGATGAAAAGAAGTCAGCAAAATCTCTTAGGATGATTATTAACCCTGCTGACTGACTGCCAGTGGCTCAGGACTGCTTGATAAGTGGGACTGTTATAACTTCTTTAGACGCAAAACCGTTTCTGAGGCACTGAAGCCAAACCAAGTCCTTCAAAATTCAGTACAGAAGGAAGGTATCTTTAGGTTGGAATGCACCACTGGACTAGTTCATTCAAATGAGCTTTTCTATCTCTAAGTCTATGAGCCTAAGGCCAAAAGGATGAAAGTGAGGAATTATACCCTCCCCACAATCACTTCTCACAAGATTAGAGCTATTGCCCAAAGACTCTCAGAAAGTCTGAGATAGAACTTCAGCTCTGCTACTGATTTACTTAAAGGCTCACATATCCGGGCCATGAGTAAAGAGGAGAGGCAGGACTTGAACCCAGATTCAAAGATCCAATGGACTCAGACTCCAAGTTCACTGCTCTTTCTACTCTTTCGCATCAGATAGTGTCCTTGCAAGAAGTAACCAAATTCAGATATCATTTTGCAAAACATCCTCACAGATCTATTGAGAGGCAAGTATGGGTCAAAAGAAGAAAATGAGGCAAATTTATAGGCTAAACTTACACAGCAAGCCAGCGATAAAGGTAAGACAAGAATATGATTCTCTTTGCTTCTGGATTGTGTATCATAACCAACCGTACCACCTGCCTTGTAATACAAACAGGAAGATCACCACATAATCTGTATTCAGGTACACTACAATGACTGCCCCATTGAAAGAAAGGGTGCAGATGTATGGTCAAGATGGCTGCCTGAATGAGAGTACACCACCCAGTTCCTATATGCCTACTCCAGCAAAACTCTGAACTCTGCACTAGAATAATGATTTAAAAATCCAGTGAAAACTATGGTGACTTCCTTTACCTCAAAACTTCACCAAAAAAGTTAACCAGTAGCCCATAGGCAATATATTTTTTAAATGAAATAAAAGCTCTAGAGAAAAGAATTGGAAAGAGAATAAATGGTCTAGAAGAGAAAGTAGTAAACCTTACCCAAATAAGTAACTCCTTAAAAACTAGAATAGACCAAACAGAAATTAATGACTATATGAGATAGCAAGAAATATTAGAACAAAATCAAAAGAGTGAAGAAAATATGAGATACCTAAGAGTAAAAACAGCTGACCTGGAAAATGAAAAAAAAAAAAAGAATCACTGGACTCCATGAAAACCATGATAAAAAAAAGTCTGGCCAATATATTTCAATAAATCATAAATGAAAACTGCCCAGATCTATTAGAAACAGATGATAAAGGAAAGACTGAAAGAATTTAACAATGACCTGAAAAGAACCCTAAAAGGAAAATCCAAAGGACTGTCATAGCCAAAATCTAAAACTGCCACAGCAGAGAAAATATGTTGTAAACATTCAGAAAGAAGTAGTCCAAGTACCAATGAACTATAGTCGGGATCAGTTAGAAAATGACAACTTCTACTACAAGTAACAAGAGAGCTTAGATTACAATACCAGAAAGGCAAAAAGAAATAGGCCTAAAACAAGGGTTGACCACACGCATAAATACTAACAATTTGGTATGGAAATGCAACAAAATCAAGAGGAAAACACTCTGGGACAGGAAGAAGTAGATGGAGTAAGAGAAAGGATAATACTATGAATGAAACAGCTACAAGCAAAGCAAAATTCCTGATCCTAAATGGGAAATTAAAAGGGGGATGGATGGGAGAGTAAAAACAAAACAAAACAAAGCAAAACAAAACAAAAAACCCTGGAATCTAAGGGGATGTCTTAGACAGCTTCTTAAACAACTAAGGAATGGTCAAACAAATTGTGGTTTGTGAAAGTATTGGAATCTAGAGGAGAAAGTAGTAAACCTTACCCAAGTAAGTAAGCATTGTAGGGGCAACCAGGTGGTACAATGGATACACTGTTGGACTTGGAGTCAGGAAGACCTGAGTTTAAACCCAATCTCAGAAACATTCAAGCTGTATGACTTTGGGTAAGTCACTTAACTTCTGCCTTAATCAAGGAAATGACAAAGCACTCCAGTATCTTTGCCAAGAAAATCCCACAGACAGAGGTCTATGGGGACATGAAGATTCTGACACAACTGAAATGACTGAACAGCAACTAGAAATGACAGAAGAGAATTTCAGGGAATTCTGGGCAGCATGAATTGAAATAGAGTGAAATGAGCAGAACTAGGAGATCAGTTTATACAAAGCAGCAACTGTAAAGAAAAACTACTTTATGAGACTTAAGATCAATGTGAAGAGCAATCATGACTTCAGAAGACCTATGATGAGGCATGTTACCTACCTCCTGACAAATAGGTGATGGGACATGGCCACTCTGGAGATTTATTTGGATTAGCTATGCTTATTTATCACAAGGAGTTTTTTGAATGGAGGGGGGAGTGGGGAAACACAAGTGTGAACAATAGTAATGCAAAAAAGAGATCCTTGTAATTTTTTAAAAATCATTGAAGATAACAGAAGGGAGATCATAAGGAAGTACAGACAAACAGGACACTCTTGAAAGCAAAATATAGAATTCATTATTTACTCTTTTTTTTAAAAAAAAGTGTTATAAAATAGAAAGTCAAGATTTCATATAGAATCCTATTTTTGAATTCTATTATGACTACGGAAATGCTTTTTAGGGGGTATCAATGTTCAGAATTTTTTTTTAAAAAAAGTGTATATGTCAAAGCCAACAACCAAATTCCAACATATGTCCATAGCATTAATAAATTGGTCAAGTGTGCTTCTGTTTACATTCTAGACCTCAAGCTAATTATTTGTTTACCTCTCTTTGCTTAGCATCGTGGGCACTGAAAAGTCCTTGGTAACCTTTGTTGTTGTTCAGTAGTTTTCCAGTCATATCTGATTCTTTGTGACCCCATTTGGGGTTTTCTTGGCAGAGATGCTAGAGTAGTTTGCCATTTCCTTCTGCAGCTCATTTCACAGATGAGGAAACCAAGACAAACAGGGTGAAGTGACTTGCCCAGGGTCACAGAGCTAGTAAGTGTCTGAGACTGGATTTGAACTCAGGTCTTCCTGACTCCAGGTCCAGCACTGTATCCCCTACAGTACCACCCAATTGCCCCTTGGTGATCTTTACTGCTTGATATAAAAATACAATACTTGTGAACTTCACCAAGAGCTGCACACACTTGGCTTGCTTATTCTCCTCTTGGTACAGGGTAAAGAATGTTAAGTTTGAGTAAAGAGACCTAGGTTTGACTTTCACCTCAGACATCTGATGATCCAGGAAAGGTCATTTAACTTCAGAGCCTCAATTACATCTTCCATAAAATGGAGCTAATAACACTTGCCCTACCTATCTTATATGCTGGTTAGGAGGAAAGAGCTTTGAAAATCTTGCTACAAAAATATGAGTTATAATTTGTTTTGGTCTAGACCTATGATGTCATTGGTATAAAGAATTCCACTGTTATTGTTACAAGAAATTATTACTGTGACTATTATTAACGCTTCAATTAGCCATGGGGAAAGAATTATAAAAAGAAACAGTTTATGTTTCTTGCTAATTGTTATTCCTCATTGTAAAAGTTAGTCAGATTTCCATCTTTAGCTGACATACACATTGCCAATATCTTTCCCTCAGTTAGAAAGGGAAATTTTTCTTGGTAACCCAACAATGGCCCTTTGCACTTCACCTGAATTTTCCCCTTAAACGTGAGGACTTAAAGTGAAGATGACAAAAGTAGCATTGGTTAAAAAAAGTGAAATCAATTTTATCACTGACATGATGATACACAGAGAGTTTATTACCAGTGGAAAATGGTTTGATGTGAATAGTATCTGTACAGCAGTGGCAGGCCAATTACAGATTGAAGGGACAAATGTGCTTCCATTCTTCCTTCAGGGATTATCACGATCATTTAACATCACCAATGATAGGACAGTCAGATCATAAAATAGCATGAGCAGCAATATTCTGGATAACTTACTGTGATACAAGTCATGGGGAAAAACACTTAAAAACTAACTTTTCCTTCCTAAAATGAGTTTCTACCATGAGGTCCAAATTTAAATGCCAACTATCACTTCATTTGCTTTCCTAGTCTAATGAGAGTTATTGCACTATCATGTAGTTATTACATGACCAAGGGAACCAAATCTGGTCTTGCCATGTAAATTATTAAGGGCCTCTGAGTCACAGTCCTTGATCATAGATTATTGAATATAGTCCTTTATGGGAAGCACCGTAAAGATTCAACTCTGCCATTTCACAGATAAGAAAAGTAACGGGTAACACAACTATGGGTCATTCCTTTTCTTTAATTCCATCTACTGAGGCTCAGTGTTGGCAAACTTCAAACACAAATGGCTTAATTCATTGGGGTTCTTTAAATGAATGGGGCAAATATGAGCTCAAGACGTGAGGCAGCAAACATCTGATTGTGGGGGGGAGAGGGGAGGAGATTGCTATAATAAGGGGAAAAACTCCGAGGTTTTGAGGGAAGCTTATTGAGCAGTCATTGAGAGAATTATGAATCACTCCAAAGCAGGCTAGCCCAGGCTCCTGAGTCACTGTTTCTCAATTGGCCCATATAGTACTGACTTGACTATGTGGTCAGGAGGGAAAGCAGTAAAAATCAGTTCAGGCCTCTGTGTGGCACAGTATAGCTCTGCTGAGTCTGGTTAGCGGAGGAGCATCCTCAGAGTCTACATTGGTACATAGACCCTATGCTGTGTGCATCCCTGGGGAAAGTCTCATACAGTGGGCTATGCCTGTAGACTGCCTGAGGTCTCAGATATGGCATATACCAAAAGGTTTGGGTCACAAGTTAGTGAGAAGTGTTTCCTTGACAACAACTCCTGAGTCTTCCTTAAATCTTCTTGGAATGTCTTTGCCAAAGATCACGGAAATCTGGCAGTCAGAGGTCAAAGAATACTGATGACAGTTAGGATAGCCCTGGATTCCAGTCAGAAGATAGAAGTCCTTGTCTTGGTTCTGAAAGTTTGTCTCTCAAATGTGTAGGATAGTACTTGTCTTATCTACCTCACACAGTTGTTACAAGGGGCAAATGCACCTAATGCAGGGGTTCTTAACGTGGGGTTCAGAAACCTTTTTATGAAAATATTTTGATAACTATATTTCAGTATAACTGGCTTCTTTCATAATCATCTGACTTCACTTCATGCATTAAAAAACATGATCCTGAGAAGAGGACCGTAGTTTGTGCCAAACTGCCAAGGGGGATTGTGTCACCAAGTAAAGAACCGGCTTAGCTAATGTATGAGGAGAGTGCAATGGAATGTCCAACATAGCACACCAAGGTAAAGATGGTGGCAATAGCTCATATCTAGGCCCTAGGCCTGCTTCTAGTTAGTTTCACAGGCTTGATAAAGACACCCTCCTTTTTTCTTCTTCTGTGATGTGACCTGTGAAACTTACCCTGCCCCTGAAGCTGACTCTAACTATTGTGCTATAAGAAATGATGGACAGGAGGATTTTAGAAAAACCTGCAAAGATTTATATGAACTGATGCTGAGTGAAATGAGCAAAACCAGGAGAACATTATACACAGTAAGACCCACAGCATGTGAGTTCTGTATCTGATAAATTTAGCCCTTCACAGCAACGCAAGGACCTAAAACACTTCCAAAAGACTTATGATGCAAATTGTCATCGACATCCAAAGAACTATAGAGTCAGATGGCAGAATGAAGCAGATTATTTTCTCTTTTGTTGTGTTATGTTTTGTTTTGTTTTTTCTCATGGTTTCTCCCATTCATTTTAATTCTTCTATCCAACATGACTAATGTGAAAATGTGGTTAATAAGAATGTATTTGTAGAACCCATATAAGATTGGATGCCATCTTGGGGAGAGAGAGAGAAGGAATGGGGAGAAAACTTAAAACTTATGGAAGTGATTATTGAAAACTGAAAACAAATAAATTAATTATAAAAAAAAGAAATAAAGAACAACTTAAATAACTGGAAAAAGAGTTGACTCAAGCCAGAGACAGAAATCGCTGTGATTAGGAAATACACATTTTCATCCTTTTCTTTCCTTGGCATCTTGTAAGTCTGTCACAGGATTTTCACTCTGACTCTCTGACTTTCTCGTTCCAAAGCAGCTCCATTTGGAAATAAAGGAAGCCCCCCCCCCCAACCCATTTTGAGAGAGACATTGATTAGGATACCATACCCATATAGCAGATCAAAGATCTTGCACCATCAATGTATTGAATGCCATTAGAGAGATGCATCAGAGGCTGGCTAGTGGCAATAGCAGTGGCCCTCATAAATATGTAGCCCAGAGACATAGTTGGAAGGCATTTTATATTTGTCTCTGTCCATAGATGAATTATTCATGAGTCAGAGAAGGAAATCGCTGATCCATCATTCTCATCTCTGGAGAGATGCATGTGTACGTGTGTGTGTGTGCATACACACATGCACCTTTTCAGGTTTTATGAAAAGCATTTATTTTCTAGACCTCTGGATCTTTTTTATTTTTGGATTCATAGATTGTGTACTTCTACCAAGCAGAAAATTAGAATGACATTTTAAAGAAATCCATACTTGTTCCAATTTTCCTGTCTAAATTATCCAAAGCCCTCATCATCTTGATATGGTTCAATTAAAGATCCTTATTCCTGTGACTGAGGGGGCTACAGAGCAATCCATGCCCACGCCAAGATTCCTCTGGATGTTGAGAAATGACAGGAACCTGGGAGATCAATAAGGGAGACAGCCGCAATTGGCTATGCACAGAAATGAACCACAACTTGTGAGGTGCTGTCAGCACCATATAAGGGAAGACATTTCTACTGCAAGGAAAGGAGAAGGGGAAATGGGACATTAAGTGATTTAGAACTGAAATTGTTCAAATTCACCGACAGGCCAAAGGGCCCCAGGGATGCTGCATTTTCCAGGAGCACACTGAAGGTGGCATAGGCAAAATCAGACTCTCTTACATGACATATTTGTTGCTGCTCCGGATTTCTTCATTTGATTTTTTGCATGAGGAAGATACACCACTTGGCATTTATAATGGAGCTCCAACAGCAACACTATAGGATGTTCGAGCAACAGCCAAATGAACATGGAGTGAGAGCCAACCCCAATTAAAAGGCTCCTTCTCCCTCGGATCACTCCCCACAGAAGGGGCTGAGATCTTAATTAGCTTTTCTGTCTTATCTCCAGCAAGACAGGCCCACAAAGTTTTCCATGTCAGTTCCACAAAGGCGCCTGGGAAACAGGCGACTGCCCACCCGGAGGACCTCTTCCCGGAGCCTCATTACTGGTGACGAAGGTGTGATTTTGACTATTAATTATGAAAAACGATGGCTGGGCTTTAGGGAGTATGGGCTCCATTAAGTCAGGGAAGAAAATTCCTTGAACATTTCCACAGGCATTAGGGCTAGTATGAGGATGAATGTAGTCGACAAAATGAATTCCTGAACCATTCTCATGAAAATGACTTCTTTTAGGCACCATGATATGCTCCCCTAGTTAGAGAATTGGATTTTCCACCACTGTGTTCTTGGAAATACAATCTGAAATTAAATGAAATTTGAAAATGGTTTGATGTCTGTAAACGATCTGTTTAGGAATGGACTCTTAGTAACAGGGACTACAGACGACCCTCCATGCGCTGCTCACCCATCATTAGCCAACTCTAACCTTTACACATGATAGAGAATTCAATATTTGCCCATTTCAGCTAAGCAGGTCACGGAAAACTGCTGGGAAAACTCCAGTGCCACGTCCATGTTGGAGATGAATACCTCAAGGTGAAAGAATACAATTCAAGAAAGGAGTCATTTCCCACAGCTTCCAAACTGAAAGCTGGAGCACAGAAGAGCAATTTGCAACTGAAAAAGTCCCCTATAAATGCCAGTTATTTTTTTATTATTTAAGGAAGTTTTCCTTTTCTTTTTTCAGAAAACAACCTATCAAATTTCTAATACCCATATTATAGGTTTTTTTAACTTTTAATTTTATTTTTTTTCTCAATGACATGTAAAAACAATTTTTAATGTTTGTTTTTTTTAAATTTGGAGTTCCAAATTCTCTCTTTCCCTCTCTCTTCCCTCCCTCCTTCCTGAAAAGATAAGCAATTTGTTATAGATTATACATGCACAGTGATGCAAAGCATATTTCCATATTAGCCATGTTGCAAAAGAAAACAGACCAAAAAAAGGAAAAAAAAGGAAAGAAAAAAGTATATTTTAATCTGCATTCAGACTCCATCAGTTCTTTCTCTGGAGGCAGACAGAATTTTTTATCATAAGTCCTTCAGAATTGTCTTGCATCATTGCACTGCTGAGAAGAGCTAAGTCATTCACAGTTGATTGTCATACAATAAATTTTTAAAACTAAATTTAGATTTATTTTAAAAGAGGTTGTTGTAAAGGAGACAATGGATTGGGGGCAGGGGAAATTCAGTTGTCAGGCAGGGACTCAGACTGGATGGCTCCCAAAGTCCCTCTCAGCTCTAGGGGTCTATGACCCTCAGTGACTGGATTCTATCTCATGGCTGGAGTCTACTGTTCTTTTGCACATGACAAGGAAATCTGTAGGAAGATAGAAGTAATCAACAGTAAAATTCTTGGTGCTTTAAGCCCTTCCTAATCTGTATTTTCAGGTATTTCCTATTACTCTCCTGTACACTCTTTACTTTCATCCAAACTTCATTTCCTACCTCTGCATCCTTGTACAGGCTGCATCTCGAGTCTGGAATCCCATCACTCTTCATTGGGCCTCTAAAAATCCTTAGTTTCCTTCAAGGTTTGGTTCAGATGCTGCCTTCTTAGGAAAGCTTTTCCCCAGCTCCTCAATTACTGTTCCCTCTCCTCATATCATCTGTATTTACTTATCTTGGGCAGTTTCATCCAGAAAAGGGAGCAGTGATTGCCCAGAGCCAGCCTGGGTTTATCCAGAATACGGAGTGGGAAATTCATCTCACTTGTTTATTGGACAAAATTCCTAGAACTGCTATAGATGCAGCTTCCTCAGAGTTTAACCAACATCTAACAGAACTTCTCAGACGATCTATTCTTGTGGAAATGAAGGGAATAGCTGGGCTTTGGGAAGCATGAGCTTCATTAAGTCAGGGAAGAAAATTCCTTGAACATTTCCACAGGCATTAGGGCTAGTATGAGGAGGAATGCAGTTGACAAAATGAATTCCTGAACCATTCGGGCTAGCTGCTGGTTGAATTAGGCAGTTGGAGAAGCATATGAATGACCAACCCAAAGAGTTGCCAGTGATACGTCTGTGTTGGCTTGGAAGAAGCTGGAGCACCACAGAATCTAGGCTAGGCCCTGGGCTGGTTCTCATCTTGGTCAGTGGCTTAAATAAAGGCATAGGTGGTACGCTCATCAAATTTGCAGATCACACAAGGCAGGAGCAATAACAGGCCCATTGAATGGCAGTCAGAAGTCAGAAAAAGATCTCAACAGGCTAGAACTCAGGACCAAATATAAGCAGATGATATTTAATAGAAATAAAAGTCTTACATTTGGGATCAAAAATCAAGTCACTTCAAAAGGATGACACATAGGAGGCTTGGCTAGACAACAGCTAATGTGAAAAAGATGGGGGATTTTTTGTGTCTGGGAAACTCAATATGAGTCAACAGTATAATATAGCCATCAAAGAAACTAATGGGGCTTTAGCCCATTGTCTGGGACTAGGGAGGTGTTAGCACCATCTGACTCTGCTCTGGTCAGACTATATCTAGAAGACTGTTACCAGTTTGGGACATCACATTTTAGAAAGGACCTTAATAACCTGAAGAGCACCTAGGAAAGGGGAACTGGGAGGCTGAAGAACCTTAAAAACATGCCATATCATGACAGTCAAATGAACACGGAATGTGTAACATGGAGAAGAGAAAAGGGGGGATGAGCATGACAGCTGCCTTCAAGCACTGGTAGTACTATCATGTGGAAGAGGAATCATGTCCCAGAAGGCCCAAGCTAGAATCACAATGGGAAGAAGTTACCAAGAGGCAGGTTTAGGCTGGATGCCAGGAAAAACCTCCTAACGCCGTGAGCTGCTTAAGAGAGGAATGGACTCCCTGAGAAGAAAAAGGCTGGGCGACCATTTCTGAATACATTGTAGACTACATTCTGGTTCAGGGATGAGTTGGAAAGATAGACTCAGAAGTTTCTTCCAACTTTGAGATTCTATGACTGTAGAGAATCACAGAGGAAGAGAAAAGAAATAAAGGAAGAAAGAGAGAGAGGAGGTGAAGAAGAAGAAGAAGAAGAAGAAGAAGAAGAAGAAGAAGAAGAAGGAGAAGGAGGAGAAGAAGAAGAAGAAGAAGAAGAAGAAGAAGAAGAAGAAGAAGATGATGATGATGACGATGATGATGATGACGATGATGATGATGATGATGATGATGATGATGATGATGGACCTTTTTTGGCATGAAAATACACATTCCAGGCTCACATGATTTAATCAAAATTTGTTTCGTATTATTCCAATCCTTTTTCTAAGTACTCTAAATAGCAAGTAACATGAAATATTTGAGAAAGGAAATTTTCTGAAAATGTCCCATTAATTTCAATAGGAATGGTCCCCATCTCTTATATGACGGCCAGTTTAACATGGGAACACAGTAAGGAGAAAAGCAAGATTCTTGCTGCTGAAAAATATAATTCTAATCTGAAAGTGTCTAATAACACCTTTTCCCCCAGTGTCAAAGGTCAATAAGAATCACCTTCTTATTATCCAATATATTCCCCCACCTCCCTTCTCTAGCTAGAAATCAATGTCTTATTAAAAAATTTCCAATGGACTCTTGAGACAAAACACCTTCCACATTCAGAGAACGAACTATGGAATTGGATCACAGACAGAAACAGACCATTTTCTTTTGTATTATGTTACGTTTTGCTTTGTTTTGTGATTTCCCTCATTCATGTTAATTCTTCTATGCAACATGCATTTAATTGGAATGTACATGTCGAACTTATATAAGATTGTATGCCCTCTCAGGGAGGAGGTGGGGAGGGAAGGAGGAATAAGTGGGAGGGAGTGGAAAAAAATCTAAGATATGTGGAAGTGACTGTCGAACACTGAAAAAAAATAAAATAATTCAATAAAAAAAAAAGAAATCAACGTCTTAGGAACACTCAGGGAAGGGGTAAAGTCCAAACCTCTGGGAGGGTAAGGACTGGTCAGTTTCTGTACTTATGACTCTAATGCTGAATTCAAGTTCACTCTTGTCAATGTACTAGATAACAGTTTCCCTACTTTCTCAGTTTCTAATTTGCTACTGTTAATCTGGTTTGGAAACCAAATAGCCCAGCTTTTTATAAATGGGTATAAAAGAAGAGTCAAGCAGCTCTGAGTAAGGTCTATTCATTATCTCAGGATGCCTAGGATGGAGGGAAATACACAATTAACAATCATGACTGGGAATGGGAATGGGATCAGCTAACTCATAAAACAGAAGAGGATAGGACAGAGTAGAGAGCACAATCCAACGATATGAAGTTTACAAGAAACATACTTGAAGCAGAAAGCAGTTACAGAGTTAAAAATAAGAGACTTTAACAAAATCTATTATGCTTCAGCTAAAGTAAAAAAGGCAGTAGGCAGCAATCATGATTGCAGACAAAAAAAGAGTAAAAATGGACTTAATTAAGAGATAGACAGGGAAACTAAATTTTGCTAACAGATACCAGAGATAGTGAATTAATATCAGTATTAAACATATGAGCCAAATGACACAGCAGCTAAATACTTACAGGAAAAGGTAAATTAGTTACAGGGAAAAATAGACAATAAAACCATAAAGGTTGGAGGCATCAATTTATCCCTCAAAAACCAAGACAAATCTAACCAAAAAATAAGTTAAAACAAGTAAATGGCCTGAGCAGAATTTTAGAAAATTTAGATATGATAAATCTCTGGATTTATAGGGGAGGAGGATATACATTTTTCTCAGCTATGCATGGCACCTTGACAAAAACTTTAGAACATAAAAATTTCAAAAGCAAATGGAGGAAAGCAGAAATATTAAATGCATTTTTTCACAATTCAATAAAAATTATATTCAATAAAGGGCTACTGAAGAATTTTTTAAAAATAAATTGAAAATAAAATAACTTAGTCCTAAATAATGAATGAGTCAAAGAAAAAATCATAAATCAACACTTTCACTTAAAAGATAATAACAACAATGAGGCAACATACCAAAATTTTGGGGGTATAGCCAAAGTAATCCTTGAGGGGAAATTTACATCTCCAAACATCAGTAAAAGAGCAAATCAATGAATTAGGTACATGCAATTAAAAAGTAAACTGGACACTCAGCCAACTGAAAATCCCAAGTAAGCACCAAAATGGAAATCTAGAAAATCAAAGAGAAGAATAACAAAATTAAAAACAAAACAAAATTTAAAGCCCAATAAATTAATAAATAAAACTGAGTTAGTTTGGAAAAAACCAACAAAATCAATAAACCATTAGCTAACTTGTTTTTTTTAACGACAGAAGAAAAACCAATTACTAGTATCAAAAATGAAAAAAGTAATTCACAACCAATGAAGAAGAAATAAAAGAAATTATTAGGAATTTCACTCAACTATATGCCAATAAAACTGATAACGTAAATGAAATGGATGAATGCTCATAAAAATATAAAATTCTTAGATTAGAATAACAGGAAATCAAATACTTAAGTAATCTATCTTAGCAAAAGAAATTAGGTAAACCATAAATGAACTCCCAGGGAAAAAAACTACAGGACCAGACAGATTTACAAGCAAATTCAACCAAACAGTTAAGGAACAATTAACTCTAATACTAGATAAACTGTTTGAAAAAAAAATAGGAAAGAAGGGTTTCTACCAAATACCCTCTTCAACACAAATATGGTCTTGATATCTAAACCAGAGGGAGTCAAAACAGAAAGAAAACTATAGGCTGATATCCCTAATGCATAAATTTTAAGTCAAATACTAGCAAGAAGGGTGCCCCAATGTATCACAATCATAATACACTATGACCAGCCGGATTTATGCTAGGAATGTAGGGATGGTTCAATATTAGGAAAATTATAAATATAATTGACTTTATCAATTACAAAACCAACATGAGTGGATGCAGAAAAGGTTTTTGACAAAACAGAGCACACATTACTGCTAAAAAATATAAAAGAAATAGAGAAATTCCACTTAAAATCACTACAGAATGTATAGAATACATACTGAGACACACATAAGAACTATATGAGCACAACTACAAAACACTTTTTACACTAATAAAAACAGATCTAAATGATTAGACAAAGATTAATTGCTCATGGGTAAGCTAAGCCATGACAATGACAATATGTGCGAAATTAATTTACTTATTCAGTTTCATACCAACCAAACTACCAAAGGATTACTTTATAGAACTACGAAAAATAATAATAAAATTCATTTGAGGAATGAAAGATCAAGATAGAATCTCAAGGGAAATGATGAAAAAACAGAAAGGAAGGGGACCTTAGAGTATCATATCTAAAACTATACTATCAAAATAATTTTATACTGGTTAAGGAGCAGAGTGGTTGATCGGTAAAGTAGATGAAGTACTAAACATACAGAAGCAAATGAGCATAACTTTTTCATAAACCACAAAATCCCAGACATTGAGACAAAAACTACTAGGAAAACTAGAAAGCAGTCTGGCAGAAACAGGCATAGACCAACATCTCATACCATCTACCAAGATAAGTCCCAAATGGGTACATAACTTAGACATAAAAGGTGACATCATAAACAAATTAGAGATGCAGGGGGAAATAACCTGTCATATCTCCAGAAAAGGGAAGCATTTTTGACAAAATAAGAGATGGAAAGGATCACAGGAGGTAAAATGGAGGATTTTAATTACACAAAATTTAAAAAGTTTTGCACAAACAAAACCAATGCAGCTAAAATCAGAAGAGAAACAGGTAAATAGGGGGAAACTCTTTGCAGCAAATATTTCTAATAAAGCTCTTACAAGAATAAAAACCATTTCCCAATTGATGAATGGACAAAGAATATGAGCAGCCAGTTCCAAGAGGAAGAAATAGAATATAAGCTATCAATAGATATATGAAACCATGTTCTAAATCAGTAATGAGAGAAATGCAAATTAAAACAGCTCTCAGATTTTACCTCACACCCATCAGATTGGCAAAGTTGATTTAAAAAGCAAAATAACAACTGCCAAAGAGACTATAGAAAAACAGGTACATTGTCAGTGCACTGACATAGTGGAGCTATGATCTAACCATTTTGAAGAGCAAGTTGGAATGATGCCCTGAAAGCTAATAAACTATGCATATCCTTTGACTCAGTATTATCACTATATCCCCAAAGTGATCAAGAAAGAAGGAAAGACCCATATATACAAAAATATTTTAAGCTCTTTGAGGTGGCAAAGAATGGAAATCTGAGGGGGTGTTCATCAGTTGGGGAATGGCTGAAAAAGTTACAGTATACAAATGTGACGATACTATTGTGCTAAACTCTTACCAGGGTAATGACCAATCAGGATTCCAGTGAACTAATGACAAAACATGCTATCCACCTCCTGACAGAAAAGTGAAGGACGCAAAGTTCAGAATAATATGAATATTTTTGGGACATGGTCAATGGGTAAATGTTTTGATTTACTATAAATGTTTGCAACAGGGTTTGTTTTCTATTTTCAATTGTGGAAGGAAGATATAGGGGAGGGAAAGAAGGTAGATTTTAGCTGATTAAAATAAAAAAAATTTTAAGGAAGAAATGAGGATGGGAATGGTTTCAGAAAAACATGGGAAAACTTGTATGAACTGATGCAGAGTAAAGTGAACAGAACCAGAACAATATATATAATAACAATACTGAAAGACAAACAGGACTTTGAAACACCAATCAACTCAATGACCAAGGTAGATTTTTTTTGTCACGGCCATTGCAGGGGTTTGTTTGCCCTGATTATACACGTTCAAAACAGGGATTTTGCTTTTGTGACTTTCTCAATTGGGAGAGGAGGGAGGTAGAAGGGAGATGAGGCAGATTTTCACTTAAAAAAATAAAATTTAACTTAAAAAAATAAAAAAAAGAAAACAAATAACAGGCAAGCTTTAGCTCATTGGGCTACTCAGCGATTTTCTTTGCTTCTGGCTTGGTCCTCAGGCTTGTTCTAAATAGATGAGGTTGGAAAACAGCTAAGTTTCAAACAGGCAAGGTATTGTGGTACCTTGGTACTATGGTACCTCTATGGGAATGTCAGGAAGTTCAGAAGGCACCCATTATCATTTTGTTAAGTGACTTGTCCAGGATCACACAGCTAGCATGTGACAGAGGAAGGACTTGAACGCAGGTCTTCCTGGTTCCAAGGCTAGCTCTTTAGCTACTAGCCACATGCTGCCTCTACCCTATGGCTTTCACACTTCACTAAATGGTGCCCTAGTCACCTGGAAGAGTAAAGACATTACCCCTAAGCATTTAACTTAGAACTAAGGGGAATGGAAGCACTCAAGGGAGACTGGAGCCTGATACAAGCAGGCAGCTATGCTTCCACAATCTCTTAGCATGTGGACAATGTCATGAAAGTCCTTAGACCACAACACTAAGTCAGAGATACAGTACACCCTAAGGAGGTCATTTTCAAACACAACAGCACTTTCTGCTGCAATTCAGTTGTGTTCAATAAAAAGCCCTACAAGTACCAACATGTTTCATTTTTTAAAATATTCTTAGCAGTCAATTCTACAAGCATCTAACAAGCACCTGCTGTATACACTGTGCTAGACCGAGATAAAACTAAAGAGAAAGCCTTGCTTTTGAAGAGCTTATATTCATCTGGGTGTGAGAACAGGCATAAAAATGAGTACACAGATGGTCATTTCAGGAAGGAGAAAGAATGATGAAGGGGACCAGGAGGTGGCTTCTCAACTGGGCCTTGAAGGAAGCTAAGAATTTCAAGACACAAAGGGGAGAAAGACAATACATTCCAAACAGGGGAACACAGAACACAGCAGGAAATACAGTGTTGAATTGTGGAACCCACCATCTGAGTTGGTAAATACCTCACCACGGGGAGCAATTGCAATAAGTCTGGAAGTAGGTTAGGGCCAGGTTATAACAGACCTGAAAGGCCAAACTAAAGAGATTTATCCTAGAGGTTATAGGGAGCAACTGAAGCTTCTTGAGTGAAGAAGGGACATGGTCATACCTGTGCTTTGGCCATCTACATGGAAGACGCAGTGCAAAGGAGTGACTGGACTCATCCTTCTCTTAACAAAACCTTGAATCATATCAACCTTTTTTGACAACCATATCATACCACTAAAACCCCCAAATCTGTTTTTACCAAACCATGTCTCTCTTCAATCCTCTACCAAAGTTGGATTTTTCTAAATCCAAATGAAGGAGATTACATTTAGGAATAGGGCATGAACCTGTGTTTCAGGTTCCAGAATACCCTCTACCGATGCAAGCTTATAACTTCCCTGCAACATTCAAGTTGTAGAGAGTTGCCTTGAACACATCCCAGGGTCACGCAGTCAGTATGTATCTAAAGGGGGGCTTGAACTGACATCTTCCTGGCTTCCAGGACAACTCTCTAACCACTATACAATGCTGTCTCTTCAAGACATTATTATTCCCATTAAATGTTATCAGGCGATTTGCTTCAGACTGTGATCCAAGAATTCCTGTGGGGGGGGGTGGAGCCAAGATGGCATAGGAACAGCACTGACCTGCTAGCGCTCTCTCCCCAAACCCAGCCAAATACCTGTAAAAAATTGCTCTAAACAAATTCCGGAGCTGCAGAACCCATAGAATGATGGAACGAAGCAAATCACCAGCCCAAAACAGCCTGGAAGGCCACTGGGAAGTGTCTATCGCACCACACTGGGGGCAGGGGGCAGTCCAGCATGGACCCTGCAGGCACAAATGGGACCTAAGCAGGCCTCAGAGGGACAGAATCTCTGGCACCTGTGGAGGTTTCTAGACTTCACGACCCCAAACCGCCAAGGACAAATTGGAAGATCAGTGGAAAAAACCTGTTGGCCCTGTGTGAGAGAGTAGAGTGGTTTGGCCTCAGCCCCAGGGCAGTGGACAGGGTGGAGGAACCCACCGCAGCAGTAGGAGCAGGGCCAGCAACAGTGGCAGGGACTGTTTCTGGAGCTCTAGGCCCACAGATTGTGGGGGGATCAAGCGGCTGACAGTACACCCTCCACCCCCACTGGAAGCAGAGAACTACCTTGTCAAAGAGCTCAAAAGTCAAGTAAATGGCTAGGGAAATGAGCGATAGAATGGGGCAAATTATCTCACTTAAAAGAGGCAAGAAAAAGCTTTTTCAATAGAAGGGAAGAGGGGGGAGGGGGGAGGGAAAGAGTGAACCTTAATCTCATTGCACTTGGCTTAAGGAGAGAATAACATGCACGCTCAGTTTGCTATAAAAATCTATCTTACACTACAGGAAAGCAGGGGAAAAGGGGAAAAGTGGGGGTGGGGGATGGTAGAAGGGAGGGCAAATGGAAGGAGGGGGTAATTAGAAGCAAACACTTTTGAGGAGGGACAAGGTCAAAAAAGAATAAATGGGGGGCAGGATAGGATGGAGGGAAATACAGTCTTTCACAATATGACTGTTATGGAAGTGCTTTGCATAGATCCACATGTATAATCTATGTTGAATTGCTTCCCTTCTCAGTGGGGATGGGTGAGGAAGGAGGAAGGGACAAAAGTTGGAACTCAAAGTTTTAAAAACAAATGTTGAAAATTGTTTTTAAATGCAACTGGATAATAAGACATACAGACAATGGGGTATAGAAATCTATCTTGCCCTACAAGAAAATAGAGGGGAAGGAGATGAGAAAAGGGAGGGGTGTGATAGAAAGGAGGGCAGATTGGGGAAGTGGTTATCAGGATGCATGCTGTTTTGGGGTGGGTGGAGGGGAGAGATGGGGAGAAAATTTGGAACTCAAAACCTTGTGTGTCTGTTGAAAACTAAAAATAAATAAACAAATAAATTTAAAAAAATAAACCTGATAAACTAAACAAAAAAAGCTCCTGAGTATCACCTATGCACTGTTTGTACAGGCCAAGCTCCCCATAGTACACGCTACAAATGGAATCACAAGTCCTTAAAAACAAAACAATCGCCAGGAAGCAGACCCCTTTGTCCCTTCTCCTGGATCTGTTTCTCCCCAGGCCCTAGGCTTAGGCCGGGCCAGTGACAAAGGACCACTCCCAGGGCTGGGAGAAAGAGCTTGGATCTTAGGGCTGATCTGCTCATCTGTTTCCATATACTGAGGACCTAATATGTTCCATGGATCACCTGCTCCATTTCTTAACCAGAATTAAGTAGTTTTGATAATTACAACTTTGTAATATGTTTGAGATATGGTACTCTTAGGCCCCCTTCCTTCCTACTTTTTTTCATTAGTTCCCTAGGGATTCCTGACCTTTCTTTCCTCCAGATGAATTTTGTTATTTTTTTCCTAGCTCTATAAACCCTAGGTAATGAGGAAGTGGTAAATCCCAGAAGGAAGGATGTGGGGGACCTGCCTGAGAAGAGACATACACTCTGTGGCTCCAGGAGCCAGTAATAGGACAGGGCCTAGCAGACCTCTGAGAACAGCCATCTTAGCTGTCTAGAGAGGTGGAGTGGAGGCTAAGTTGGTCAGTGCTGGGAGAAAACCAGCTACTTTCAGCTCTTCAGGCCTGGACTTTGGCCATTCAACCTTCATGGTGTCCTTGAACACTGGCTCGAAGGCAAACTTGATTTCGAGGGTCTAGACCAGGGATGGGAACCTACAGTCTGGAGGTCACATGTGGCCCTCTAGGTCCTCAAGGGAAGTCCTTTGACTGAATCCAAACTTCACAGAACAAATCCCCTTCATAAAAGGATTCGTTCTGCAAAACTTGGACTCAATCCACATCAGACCACATCCAAGGACCTGGAAAGTCACATGTGGCCTCAAGGCCACAGGTTCCCCACCCCCTGGCCTAGACTGAATCTTAAAATTATTATCTTTTTAAAAACCAGATCTACGATTTCATCTACATGAGGAACTCCTAGTATGGAAATTCCCTCCAATCATACAGATCAACAACTCTTCTGAAACATCAGCTCAGAGAGTAGCCTGCTGAAATTTTAATTTAGATAAATGTCAAGTCTTGTGGGTTCAAAAACAAAGCACCTTCACAAACACAACAGGAGGGAGCCCCAGCTAGACAGCAGTGCACTTCAGAAGGATCTGCAAGTTTTAGTGGAGCGCAGGAAAAAGGAGTCATCTTTTAACTGGCATGATAGACATCAGCCACAAAGCCCATGCAAGGGCCCATGGCCCCGAAAGCCACTCACTAAGAAGCGAAGACGTTTATACTGTACCAGACAGGAGAAAGGACAGCATGGTACAGTGGACAGGGAACTAGGCTTGAAGTCAGGAAGGCCCAGGTTTAAAATCCGCCTCAGACACTTATTGACTGTGACCTTGGGCAGGTCACTTCACCCCTGTGCCTCAGTTTCCAAATCTGTAAAATGAAGAAGTTAGACTCAACCACCTCTAAGGTTCCTTCCAGCTCTAAGTCTCTGAGGCTTAGAGACTTTGGGCCCCTAAAACTGGCCATTATCTGTCACATCATTCCCAGCCCTCCCCATCTAACTTCAGGCTGCCATCACCTCTCAACCAGAAGACTGCTTCCTCCTCCTTGCCCAAGGTGCCACATCTAACACGCTGTCACCAAAGTCATAGAGTTGATTGCAATCTTGGCCTACTCAGTCAACTCCAGCTACTTCTTCTCCGAGCTCCTCAATGGCAACTCTTCTGTTGAACTTTTCAAGCCCAGTAAGCCTGGCCCGGCCTGTCTTTGCAGTCTCAGGAAGGCTTGCCCTTCTTCACCCTGCTATCCAGTCAAACTGGCCTTCTCTAAACTCTGCCCACAATATTCTAAGCCTCACCCCCACATTCTGGCACTGGCTGTGCCCGCTGCCTGGGACGCCCTCCCTCTCTTCCCTCACAACACCATTCCTCCTCACCTCAACTGTTGTGTCCTTGAGAAGGCTGTCTAGAAACGGACCTCTACTTCCTTTCCTTTGGCTCTCTCCTGACCTCTCTAACCAACAAAAACTGCTCTTTCCAAAGTCCCTACTGGTCTTTTAATGGCCACATCTGATGGGATCTTCTCCATCCTCATCCTACTTGTCCTCTTGGCAGTACTGACCACTGCTGAGCACACCTTCCTAGAGACTTTGGCCTCCTTGATTCTCATCACTTGGTGCCTATCTGCTGGCTCCTTCCCAGACCCCTTTGCTGACTCTTCATCCAAGCCATGTCCACTGAGGGTGGTTGAAACCTAGGGCTCCATCCTGTGCCCTTTCCCCTTTTCTTCCTCTACTCTCTCAGGCTGACTTCACTAGTTCCCAAGGGTATAATTATCATCTCTATGCAGATGACTCACAGATCCATATAGACAGCCCTAGGTTCTCCTGAGCTTCAGCCCTGAATCAGCAAGCCCTCTTGGACAGACGATGTCTTCCTGGACATCTTCCACTGAACATGTCCAAATTGAACTCATTATCTTTCCCTCAAGCCCACCCTCTTCCAGGTATTCCTCTTTCTGTTGAAGGCAGCCCTATCTCGTGTTGATTCACAGAGCTCCACAGCTGCTAGATCTTGGCATTTCTGCCCCCAGGAACCCCTTCTCTCTCCTCACAAAGCATCACCATAGTCCAGCCCTCTGTCTCATCTAGACTATGACAATAACCTCACACATGGACTTCTCGCACTCAAGTCTCTCATTCCAATCCCTACTCCCCATCATCAATGTGATTCTTCTTAAGCACAGATCTGACCACGCCACACGCTGACTTAATAAACCCCAGTACCTCCTTACCATCTCTTAGATCAGACAGAACCTCATCTTTGACTTCGAAAGCCTTTTTGCCCCTTACCCCAACCTAGCTTTTCAGACTCATTATAGTATACTATATCATGTCATATTATATTATATTTATTGTGTTATGTTATATCATATATAACATATATAATTATATACTGTTGGGATTGGAAGCTCAATTCCGTGTGGACAGTCTCGGGCGGGTAAAGGTGGGAGCTTCTAAATCTTAGAGCTCTCACGAGACCCCCCCAGGAAACGGCAGGGGATCGAGGTGAACCGAGCTATCTCGAGTAATTCCGCCTCTTCCCGTGAGAAACGTGATGGGAGAGAGATCTCCCCACCCTCGAGATGGTCCCGGATCTGGGCACACCTAGTTACCTAACAGCACGGTATTCAGATGCAAACTATGCGGCTGAAGGTTAAGTAGGATTGAGGAAGCCTGAAAGCTCTTTTAGCACGTGAGGAGCCAAGAGGACAGTAGGCTCCGCTTCTCTTCTCTCTCCCCTCCCCCTCTCTCCCCGCTTGTACTTCTACTTCCAATCCCTTAAGATCTTAGCCTCCTTAGGAAATCTCCCCCTCTTCCTCCTAAAGAAGACCCCCCTGCACTTGTAACCGAGACCCTGAAATAAAGCTCAACCCTTGTTCGACTCTGGAACATCCTTTCTCTCATATGAGCATCCGGTTTTGGCCAACCGAAGACCTCGGAGGTGAAGTAAGAAGACTCGGGTAGCCCACACAGGCCTCTAGGCCTGGCAATATACAATATATTATATTATGTTATGTTACAATATATTATATCACAGCATAGCATAGCATATAATATTATACTATATCGCTACCCTTCTTCCACCCCATGGTCCAGCCAAATGGACTGCTTGCTGTTTCTCACACACCACGCTCTATCTTCCATCCTAATGCCTGGAATTTACACCCTCCTTTCCTCTCCCTCACAGAATCCCCTTCTCCCTTGAGGACACAGCTCAGGCACAACGTTCTCTGTGAAGACGTTCCTGACTCTCCTTCCCCCAGCTTAACTGCCAGTGCCCTTCTCGTCAACTAGCCTGGATTTAGCTGTACTGCATTTATCACGTATTTGTTCTGTGTATATTCATACGGGTACTAGCTGTTCCCACTATTTGAAAGTCAGATACCCTGCAGGCAGGGATTTTTTTCATTCTTTGTACTTGTGCCCTCACTGCCTGGCTCTGTGCGTGGCACACAGGAAGTAGCTAAAGAACTTCGCTTATTGGTTGCTTGATGAGTGTGGGAGATGTTACAATAGACTTTCATGATGTTTTAATTCCAAAAAGTACAACTTTGGGAACTTGTCACACTCAGGATTGAGAGCTTCCCACCAGCTTCTCAGGAGTCACGGAGTGACAGATGCAGGGACAAGACAGGCACTGATGACGGCTCTGAGGCGCTTCCCTGGCAGCGTTCTTATGATCTCCTGTTGTTGCTTCTCCTTCATTCTCAAAGAGGACCAATGATAGCAGGAGGGTGATATCATGACTTGCAAGTGAATTGGGTTTAAGTGGGGCAGGAATGTGCAAAGTCACCAGCCTCACTGTCTCCTCTGGAGCCAGCTGGGTCTAGTGGTAAGACATAGGTCAGCATGACTGGGGATGACCTGGATGCAGTGGGAGACCTTGGCTTTTTTAAGCTAAGGCTTTTCCCAGGTCTCAGTTTGTCTGAGGAATGCCCATTCAGTAATTTCCCATACTACAATCAACATGTACAGCTACGAGCCAGTGGGGAAGCTTGGACAACCTTCCAATTCTCCCAGCAGAGCTAGCTCCAGTGAAAATCGGGTTTGTGTGTCTAAGTCCAAGTTAAGGAAGTGGCCCTAAGAGGCACTGCAGCATAGTGGAGAGAGGGTTGTTAGATTTGGAGTCAGAATGACCTGGGCTTGACTCTTACATCTGCCACTTTCCACCAGTTAGTGACCTTGCATAAGTCACTTGCCCCTTGAAGTCTCTGTTTCTTCATTTGTGAAACGAGATAATAATACCTACCTTACAGAAAGGCTTCAATAATTAAACTCTAATGCAGAAAACCAGGTAGAAATTTGTAGTGACAGTAAGGATCCCCAACAGTAAGGAAAAAATCCAGCTTGTGTAAACACGTGACAGTGACAGAGCTTCCGTCCTTTCCTCTAATTAGCTTAGCGAACTCTTCCAAGGTGCCCCATTTCACAAGAAAAGCTTCTTCTCCTTTGTGGCTTCTGGGCCAAAGCGCCACTTGGGCACTAGGGAGTGCTGGATAGGAGCCAGTAGATGTTTGAAAAGTTTTGAATCCTTCTAAGGAAAAAATGTCCAAATGGTGCAGTGAGAGAGGATTAGGGAAGAGTGAGGAAAAGGGATTGGGTGCTTGCTCACTCCTTTGGAGAGAAGTGCTAAGCACTCCCTTCAATAAGTCCAGTTTCTAGAGTAATTTCTCCTCTCCATTCACAAAGAGTTTCCAGTCCTCAGTAAGGGTTATGGGAGGTTGAGGGATTTCCTATGAGGGGATTTTCACTCCTGTTGTAGGTCACTGGCAATCTCTCCCACTTCTGAAGCACAGGGGAAGCAGTATGTCCCATGAAAAGAGCTCTGGACATGCCAGGGTCAGGTGTCCAGAGTTTGGGGTCTGTTTCTGCTACTCATCTGGTGAGTTCTGTGACAAATACAAAATGGCCCTCAGGTCTGGTGCCCCCTTCTGATTCTGCAGTGATGGCAGCACAGTGGCAACAAAGGAAGAACAGGGTGCTAAGCATCACACTGTTGGGAAACCATCTGTCAACTCTAAATATGAGATCTATATCTGGTGACCAATGGGCATACCAACCTTGACAATCTCACTATAAACAAAGTCAGTAGAAAGAAGGATGTCATAACTGAACAGAAGGATGGCTCACAGGTAGTCCTCGGAAAGGTAAAGAAAAGAGGTGGTAGAGATAGCTTTATTATGTACCCAAAGGCAATAAGAGATGTCATTTCACGGCACATCAGATCATCTCATATTGCATTACTCATGAAAAGCATTTGAAAAAATAACCATACAAATAATTGTAACATAGCTTATGTACTGATATTCAGTTTTGGAGGATGAAAATCTAGGGAAATTCTATGAAGAACTTGATGACACCACTCATTAATCAACATACAATCTGATACTCAGTGACTTCAATTCAAAGTTGGAAATAAATGAGGATGGTAAGAAATGTATTGAAAAGCATGGCTTATGAGGAAGGGATAAGAAAAACCAAACTTGTAGGCTATACAGAAGCCTCATACCTTTCTGGTACAAAAGAATTTGTAAGCTGTATGATGGGGATAAGAGCCTGAGAACATGACCAATTGCATTATGGTTATTATAAACAGTAAAACAGCTCCCAGGGGAAAATTTACATATAACCACCATGTGACCATGGACCTTCTCTTGGCACTAAGCCACCTTTATTCTGTTTCTTTATAATATCTGGCCTGGCTTAAGGGTGGTGGGGAGATCTGCTACTATTCTACCACTAGGACTGGGCCTCATGAGTAAGCTCCCTACTAAAACTTATTTACTTCCATGCTGGAATAGATTGTCCTTCTTTCTTTGGTATCTCAGTATCCTCTCTGAGGTAGATCATCCCTCTGGATATTCTGCCACCCTACAATGGGCATAGTTGGGACAGAACAGATCTACCACCTTACATAAGCCCTCGACCTGGTGAGTATCAAATATCATCACATAAAACAAAATTGATTACATTTTAATAGACAAGAAGACTCATTTCTAATGAAGGAATCATCCCTGAATAAGTTGTATTAGTATAATAATACTATCAAATTTTTGGAGCAAAGATCAGATAGCAAACCCTAGAAAGAAGAATAATGAGAAAATGATATGGCATTTACTTGAAACAACTTAATCTTGAACTATTTCATCAAGCAATTAGTAATGAAAGATGGGTAATGGACAGCAGAAATTATATCAACACTGAGTATAATTATTTTATATAGAATTCTGACCTATGTAAGTCAATTGCCATAACAAAGAGACTAAAAAGCCTAAAAAGAACCTTAGTCATGAAGTCCTTGACTAACTTGGCAAGCCTGGAGGAACATCTCATTTGTAAAATTATACAAAGGATGATGAATGATTACGAGCAGTGTCATTTCAAAAGGTGCAGGAAGGAGGGAAGAGTAAAAACCAATTTAAAGAAAGCTTGGCAAGTGATCCAACTAAGCAAAGTAATTCTAAAGGCATTTAAGGAAGAAAATGGAACGAGAGCAACAAATAGAAGAAAATTTTTAACAACAAACTGTTTTCACCATCAAGGAAAGTAGAGTCACAAGACCTGAACTTTAATTCACTGTATTCCCTATGGGAGAGCTAGAATTGGAACTAGAGAAGAAAAAGGTAGTCAGATTGGGTCAACAGCACACAAAGGACAACTGTCGTAAAAGTAACACAATTGTGAGGGTAATAAGGGATCACTTTACAAAGTAGCTGAAGCAGGCAAAGGTACCAAAAGCACAGAAAAGAATTGCAGAACTTCAAAATCTTAGCAAACTTTTTATTAGACTCATCTACATATGCATTGAGGACATCCTCCATGAGTGAACAAATTGGGAATAGGCAAGCTTTCACAAGCAACATTCTACAAAAGACCACTTCTTATCATCTTGCAATTGACTGGAAGATGAAGAGCATGCAAGTCCTCACTGTAGTAATTGTCGGCTAATTACGAAAAGTCAAAAATCAAAAAATGTCCCCTTAAATTAGACTCTCTTCCAGCAAGGTGTCTCCAATCCAAACA
This sequence comes from Notamacropus eugenii, assembly GCF_028372415.1. Classification (NCBI taxonomy): domain Eukaryota; kingdom Metazoa; phylum Chordata; class Mammalia; order Diprotodontia; family Macropodidae; genus Notamacropus; species Notamacropus eugenii. Next base: position 93,791,120 of record NC_092879.1, on the reverse strand, counting down.
TCAAAATCATTCCAAATGTTTTGAAAGGGACAACAGATTTAATCTTGTTCAATAGTCCTCTGATCATAAATATCAGGTGAGCTACGAAAAAGGAAGATTCATACTCACCAAAGGTGTTTGTGTCTCTATTGGAGATCTAACGGAGTCCAAGTTGAAGAGGGAGCTGTAGATGGTGAGCCTCCTCACATGCTCCAGCTGGCAGATAACATTGTTCTGGTTGCATCAAGCCACAGAATGTTGTTGGGCCTCCTGAAAGAGATTCAGAATCACTCCAAATTTTAAGTTTGGCCTGGTTATACATACAGGAATGGCCATGTGGCAAACATCTACTGTCCAGATCATGAAATTAAATTGGTTGGACAATCAACAGAGCTCGCTTATAAATATTACGTATCTAGGACAGACAAAAAAAAATGGACAATGGTTTAGGGTCAAAACTAATCAAGAAAGCAGGAAAGATTTTCTTCAGGAATTTGCAAAGCTCCTTTCATAACCCCAAACTTTTTCCAGAAACAAAAGCTCAGCTTTTAAATTTCATTATTCTACTAGTGTAGTCCAATGACTAAGAGACACAGAACACAGCATTGTCTGAAAAACTGAAATAGTGGATATGAAGATGCTTTGAGAAGTTCAAAGAGAGGTAGGTAGAATCAAGATGATGAGTAAGAGGAAACATTTTTACCTAGCTTCCCCAACACCCCCTCAACAACCTAGAAAATGAACCAATGAAATTCTGATTAGGAAAGACAAGAAAATGTTACAGTGAGTTATTTCTCTAGCTCAGGACAGCTTAGGGAGACAGACAATGAGGTCAACAGACACTGGTGGGGGGGTGGCCAGGAGTTGGGTACAGTGGTGGCAGCAGCAGTAGACTGAGGAGCATTCCAGTACCCTGGGACAGAAAGGGAACTGAGATGGAATACCAGGTAAGGAAGCAGTGGAGCAGAAAGAGATCCAAGAGTTATTATTCCTGAACTAGCACTGAAAGCAGGAATGGGTGCCAGCTGGCAGTTCTGGACCACAGATCCTGGACTGAGAGGAGCAGTTGCAACCAATGCAGGATCCTAACTGAGCAATGAGCATAAAATAAATCCTAGAAACTTATCCATGTGCCACTGAGCACAAGAGTAGAGTGGATACTCAGTTCTAACCTTTAGCTTCACATTTAACCCTGCAGTAGAATAAACCAGAGCAAGAGACCAAGACCAAAGGGGAGCTAGCGGTTCAGTTGCTGTGAATCAGCAGAACCTTCCAGAGGGCTAACAGTGACTGAGTCCAGCAATATTCTATTTAAGTTCAACTACCCACAAGTTAAGAACTTGAAAAGCTCAGACCAGAAGGGTTAAAACAGACCTCTCCCCAGATCACCCCAGTCTGGAAGCACTGATATGTGAAATCAGAAGACTGAGCTGTGAAAGCAGCAGAAGGACTTAATAGAACAGAAGCTGAAGCAAGACATTTTACCCCCTTTCCCTGCCAGAGAGAGAGAGAGAGAGAGAGAGAGAAGTGAGCAGAGCCCAACAGTAACATAGAGTCAAAAATCAAGAAGAAGACTCAAAGAATGAGCATACAAAATAAAAACCTGACAATAAAGAACCACTATGGTGACACAAACTCAGAAAAAGACAATGATATGAAAACATCTACAAGCAAAACCTCAACGAAAATGCAGATTATATACAACCCCAACAAGAATTCCTGGAAGAGAAAAAGAAATAAATTTTAAAATAGCAAAAATAAAAAAATTGAAACCAAATAAAAACTGTAGAGGGAAAAAATGAAAGAAGAAATTAGAGCTATTCATGAAAGGAGAAGTAACAGCTTGAGGGTAGAGAGAAAGGTACAAAATCTCACTGAAGAAAATAACTCCTTAAAAATTGGAATTGGCCAAATGGAAACTAATGACTCCCTCTGTCATCAAGGCAATATTCATAGCACTGGTGGTGACTATGAATATGCCGGCAGCATAGTCCTCATTCGCAAAATATAACAGACTGTCCATGTAGAAGGCAGAAGAAAAACATATTTTTTAAACACCAGAAAGCCAAATCCCAGAACCAGAAAGCAAAATCAGCCATAGCAACCAAGAAGTCAATACAGGTTATCACCACAGGGAGCAAAACCATTCTCAAGCCTCCTCACCCCCTGCTGGGACCTTCCCACAAACAAACACTCCTGAGCCTAAGCTGTGCCTACCTGTTTGTGTCCTTCCCAGCTATGACTAGACTGACCAACTTCCTCTCAGCTCTGCTCTACCCTTCCTGTTTCATCCATTCAGCAAACTCCTCCCACCACATGTGACTTAGGCTTCCATGCGATCCCAGCAGGTCACACGGACCTATTAATGAATGGGAAAGATTTTCCCATTTATATTACCATTACACTCCCTGAAATATCAAGAAATAATAAAAACAAAGTCAAGATACTGAAAAAATGGAAGAAAATTTGAAATAACTCATAGGAAAAACAACTGACCTGGAAAATAGATTGTGGAGAGATAATTTAAGAATCATGGACATATGTGGAAGCTATGAACAAAAAAAGTGCTTAGACATATTTCAAGAAATTATAAAGGAAAACTGCCCAGATATCTTAGAACCAGAAGACGAGGTTGAAATTGAAAGAATCCACTGGCCACCTCCTGAAATTCCAAAATGAAAACCCCCCGGAATATTGTAGTTAAAATCCAGAACTCCTCAGTCAAGGAGAAAATACTAACAGTAGATCCCAGTTATTGGGGCAAGAGCTCACTATTTGACAAAAACTGCTGCGAAAACTGGAAAGTAGTCAGGCAGAAACTAGACATAAACCAACATCTAACAGTATATACCAAGATAAGCTCAAAACAGGTACATGATTTAGACATAAAGGGTGATAGCCTAAGCAAATTGGTGGAGCATGGAAGAAATCACCTATCGGATCAGGCAATAAGGGAAGAGTTCATGACCAAACAAGAGAGGTAAAATGGTTGGAGGTAAAATGGATAATTTTAATTACTTTAAATTTAAAAAGTTTTGTACAAACAAAACCAATGCAGCTAAAATTAGAAAAGAACCTGGGAAAAAATCTTTACTGCAAATTTCTCTGATAAAAGTATCATTTCTAAAATATATAGGGAACTGAGCCAAATCTACAAGAATAATGACAGATGGCCAAAGGATAAGAATAGTCAATTTTCAAAGGAAGAAATCAAAGCCACAGCAAAATGACCAATACACAATTCCGAAGGCCTGATGACATGCTCTCCATCTTCAGAAAGAGAAGTCATGAATTCAGAGTGCAAACTGAAGCCTAAGAAGTACTGAAGAAAACTGAAGTAGCCTTCTACTTCTCTCTTTTTCTTGCCTTTTTTTCACATATCTATACATATTTGTAATGGTTTTTATTTTTCTTGTCTTCTCAGTGGATGGGAGAAGGGATCTGGAACTGAAAATGAAATAAAATTCAATTCAAAAAAATTTTTAAAAGAAACAAAAGTTCAATGCACTATCCCAATGTGATGGGTAGTCATCGTATTAATTTTTACAATAATGTAATAGAATTCCTTGGGAGAGCTAGGTGGTCCAGTGGATAAAGTGGTAAGCCTAGAGTCAGGAAGACCTGAGTTCAGTCTGGTTTCAGACACTTTATAGACCCTAAGTAAGCCATTTAACCCTGCTTGCCTCAGTTTCCCTCTGTAAAATGAGCTGCAGAAGGAAATGGAAAACCACTCCAATATCTTTGCCAAAAAAAACACGAAATGTGTCAGACACAACTGAAATGACTTAACAACAATAGAATTCCAGGTTGGATGCCATGGCTAAAGTTATCACTGAGGTAACTGGGAGCCACTGAAGCTTCCTGAGCAGAAGAGCAAAGTGGCCAAACTTTTGCAACCCCCAGCTTTCTAGAGGTTCCCTGCCTTGGAGGCCCAACAGGGACAATGATCTGGATCTTACTCAGGGGTCTGTTATTAGGTGATAAATAGGTGGTTGAAATGGGCTAATATGAAGAAAGAATCTATTAATCCCCTCCCAGGGAACAGAGCCTTAATCTAGGTAAGAAAGAACTCTAACAGTGGCAATTTGGGCCTATCTCATTCAATACTATGTAATTAGTCAGATTACAAGAAGCTCAAGGGGAGAAAAAACCTGTTCAGGGACTGGAAGGAAAATTCAGCTTCCTGGAAGCAATGTTTGTAACTTCTTTAGCAGAAGAAAAGGCTCCTTCCCATCTTGGATTCTAATACTTGTGTGTTACATTTTTACTGATTTTTATTACTATTAAGAGATAATGTGCTATAGTGGAGAATGAGCTAGCCTGAGGGCCAAGAACACCCAGATCCAAGTCCTGCCTCTGACACACAGTCTGTGTGACCCTAGGTAAGTCATTTCACCTCTAGGTAGCTCTCTAAGACTACAAGGTAGAGAGAAGGTGCCATCCTGCACTGACATAGGGAATTTCTTTGTCTGAGAGTTCCCTCTATCAATGAAACCACATGTCCAGTTCCTATCCTTATTTTTTTGGAGGCACACACACATACACACATACACACATATACACATGTACACACATTTACATATACACACATGTCCACATATATACATGTGTGCACACATCTACACGCATGTGCACACATTTTACATATACACCTGCATATGTACACGCATACATGCATACATACATATATACATACACATATGCACATGTACACATCTACACATATATATATATACATATACACACATAGAAATACACACACACACACACACACACACACACCACTCTTGGTCTCTGGGGAAGGGGATTAGCTTCACAACTTAGTTCAGTTCCTATACAGGTGACTCAAGGTGACTCAGGGCAAGTCACTTAATCTCTGTTTGCCTTAATTTACTCAACTGTAAAATAGGTATAATAACAGTTCTTACTTCTAGGGTTGTTGTGAGGATGAAATGAGATAATCTCCCTAAAGCACTCAGCACAGTGGTTGGCACATAGTAGAAATGCTTATTTCTTTTTGCCTCCCATGTATTACTGATCTCAATAAGCTCCAAGTCCAAAGCTTGCTTCTGAGGGCTTCATTGCTAGGCTGGCTGCAACTGTCAGCCTGTAGTCCTGGGCTCTAAGGTCCCTGCACCTAGAACTGAGAAAGAGAAGCAAGACCAAGACCAAAAGCCCAAGGCCATTTCTCAGGGCCATGGGGTCTAAAGTGGCCCTTTCCCACCCAACTTACTGCATGGTATCCCTTACTGTGGGTGAGAGAGATCTTTACCCCTGGATGGCATGAGATCAAAACAGAGGCAGATACAGAGAGACAGCACAACTGTGCCTCAGTTGAGTAGGTTTAAAGACAAAGGCAGGGCTCACCCAAGTGGCAGGCCAATGTGGGATCATTTCCCTCAAGAGTGGGTCCATGGCCTTCTCCAAAATGGGCACTTCTATTTTAGGTGGTCTGGCATGCAGCAAAGCCCAATAAAGCAAAGCTGAATTTATGGCCACTCAGCCAAAGTGGGACTTTCTGCTGTGCAGGTGTGTGCCCTCCTGAGGAACAAGGAACATTTCCCAGACACATCTTGGGAAGCCATGTTCAGTTATTTATCATTAGCCTGGGTGGTTCCCTTCTCCATGCTAATTATGACAGAAGGCTTCAGGGACCATAAACAACAGATCACAGTTGTTCTGTCCAGAAGCCATCAAGAAATGATGAGTGTAGATTACATGCAGAGCCTTGGAAGCTTATGCCTTGAGAGTCCCAGACAATGCGAAAGGACTAGGCCATTCACAGTATCAGCTTGGAACAGTGCTGTTGATAAAGGTTATAAGCCTATCATTGGTGAATTAAGGGGAAAAGTCCCAAAACACCAAGGCCTTGGGAGGCGAGTGAGGCCTTGGGAGGCATGCAATTTCCATGACTTCAGGCTGGGCAGGAGGATGATGAGAAACACAGAATAATGGCAAGGTGTCTAGGAATCCATATGTGCACCAAGATTTCTCATTTTGTCATAAAAAAATTTCTCAATAAACATACAAAGGTGGTCCCATTTCCCCTTATTCCCCACATCCCATATCGAAGCTGTTGTCGAGGCCTATCAATTTCACCTGGACTCTTGCCATAGCTGATGGGGGGGGAGGGGCAGGAGTGCCTCAAGTCTCGTCCTCCTCTAATCCATTCTCCATTTGGTCCCTAAAGCACAGGTCTGACCATGAAATCCCCTATTCAATAAACTCCCAAGGTTCCCTATAGCCTCCAAGATGAAATACAAAATGCTCCTTTGCCCTTCAAAACCTTTCCCAACCTGCCCCATCCTACCCTTCCAGGCCTCTCCTCAGACTGTGCATTCTAGCCCAAATGGCCTTCTTGTTATTTCACCGGCTGGTCTCCATGCCCAGTATGTTCTCCCTCTTTGTCTCTGCCTCCAAGCTTCCTCCAGATCTTGGCTCATCTTGTTTAACCCTCTGGTTTTCCACCTGAGTACCCTGAGGTTTCTGGAGATGAAATGACCTGTCCGGGGCCACAAGCACAGTAAGTGCAGAGCTGGAAGTGAAGCCAGGGTCTCTCACCCCAAACCCAGCGTTCTTTCCAGGCCTTGTGTTGCTAGTGGATCTCCCTCACTGCATGTGAATTTCTGAGACATACTCTAGAAGAAGGTAAATGAGCCAAGGTGACCCCAGGGGAGCCTTTCATCCCTACACTCATGTGACAGAGTTTAGCCCACATTCCACATTTGACTCCCTTTCCCTCAGCAGTTGGGGGTGAGGTTCTTCCTGGCTACTGGGGTTTGGGAAATGGCCCCATCCTTTCAGGACTACAAATATATAAATAACCCCCTGGCTCAGACTGTGAAAGTGCTCCCAAAATAGATTTTATGTATCCCCTCATTAGTTTCTTTAGCCAAGCTGATACACCCACAACCGAGACTGATTTTCTGCTGTTATTTTTCAGACACAAAGCAAGGATCCTGGATGACAATTACAGTCTCAACAGAGCTGATGCTCATCTGCCCTGTCACTTGGACCTCCAGGATGGAGTATGATAATATGGCTTAGGGACCAGCCTCCTTACACCCCTCTTCCTAAGGATACAGGGAAAGGATAAAGTTGGGGAGGGGTGTCACAGATCAGGAAAGGATATCACCAGTATCACCTCCACCTGGCATAGACAGGCCTACACAGAAAACAGCCCAATTAGCTATGCCTGCTGCAGGGGGAGGCAATTCAACTGTGGAAGAGGGGGAAGACAGTTCAAGGGTGCAGGGGGGATGGGAGGAACAGTTTTTGTGTAGAGGAACAGTCTACACAAAAACACAGGTAGGACACAGTGGCAAGAATGTCAGATCACAGAAGCAGGAGAGCAGGAGAGACCACAGAAGCTTAAAGACCCTTCTAGCCCTGACACTCTTGGAATGCAGACAGCAGTGATACAGGTATCCTGTGGCAGACAGGAGGAAGAGCTAAGAGGCAGAGCAAATGCTACCCAAGGGAGTGGGGGAGGATTTTCTGTCCTCTTACTGAGCCCAGGGAAGAGAAGAAGGGGTAGAAGCAGAGAAGAAAAAACATTTAAGAGAGGAAGATAGAGTGAAATAAACAATCATAGCTGTGAATGGGATGAATGCACCCATAAAAGAGAAGAGAATTAGAGAACGGATTAGAAAGAAGAATCCAACAATATGTTGTTCACAAGAAACCTACTTAAAACATATTCACACAGTTAAAGTTATGGAACTGGAGTAAGTTCTCTTATGCTTCAGCTGAAGTAAAAAAAGGCAAATTCACATAAATCATCCACATTTCTGTATATTACCAGCAAAACCCAGTAGGAAGACATAAAAATTCCAGAATGTACAAAATACTTGTAATTCCACCTACTAAAACACACATAAAAACTATCTGAATACAACTACAAAATACTATTTATGGAAAAAGAGACTGAAATCATTAAAATATCAATTGTAGAAGAATAAGCTAAGTCCACGTAATAAAAGTGACAACACTACCTAAAATGAATTTACCTATTTGGTACGATAGTCACCCAACTATCAAATGATTGCTTTGTATGGCCAGGAAAAAAAAAACTAAATTCATCCAGAGTAATAAAAAAGTTAAGAATCTCAAGAGAAATAATGGAAAAAGTGGGAAGGGAAGAGGCAGGGCAGTGCCAGATCTCAAACTACAAAGCACCAATAGGCTACTGGTTAAAAAAGAAAGGTCAAACAAAAGGACAGATTAGTTATACAACATACAGAAGCAAATAAATCTAGTTGTTTGACAAGCCCAAAGTCCCTTCCCACTGAGATAAGAACTCACTATTTGACAAAAACTACTGAGGAAACTAGAAATCAATGTAGTAGAAGTTAGGTATAGACCAAATGCTTCAGAATGTTTACTAAGATAAACTCCAAAAGGATATGTGACCTGGCTATAAAAAGTCACATCATAACTAAAGTAGAAGAGCATGGGAAAAATGCATTTTGGATATCTCAACAGGGAGAAGAATTCTTGAACAAAACAAGGATTAAAGAGAGTCAAGGAAGAAAAAATGGACCATTTTGATTACATAAAATTAAAAAGGTTTTGCACCAATAAAACCAATATAGTTAAAATTAGAATGGAAACAGTTAAATGGGGGAAAATATCTTTACAGAGAGGTTTTGTCCTAAAGATCCCATTTCTAAGATACATAAGGAAGTGATTCTAATCTGTAGGAATAAGAGTCATTTCCCAGTTTATAAATGGTCAGAGAATATGAATGTACAGTTTTGAAAGGAAGAAATATCAAGTCTATGTGAAAAAATGCTCATTATCACTAAAATTTAGAGAAATAAAAATAAAAGCCTCTCTGAGATTCTACCTCACACATATTAGATGGGAAGAGCCGATAGAAAAGGAAAAATACAAATATTTTGGGAGGGAAGGCTGCAAGAAAATAGGAACATTAATGCGTTTTTGGTGAACCTGTTTATCAGTCCATCAGTACAGTGACCAACAACAATAATAAAAGCAATAACTAGCATTTTATAGCAGTTTCAGTGTTTTCCTGCCCTTTAAATAGAAATCTATGGAAGTTCCATGATGCCATCTGGCTTAGGTTTGAAAGCAGAGAGCCAGCAGGAAGCTATCTTTACTTTTAAACGATGTAATACCATACCTTCTGCCACTGTCACAAGGTGACCAGAGACAAGGAAATAATTGAGAGTTATCTGCATCACACCAGAGCAACAAATGCTTTTGGCTCTGGACCACCACCTTGACCAGAGTAGCCAAAAAATTTATCATATCAAAAAGACCCAAGTGCTGAGTTGCCATGTACACAAGGGTCCCAGAAGTTTCCAGAGGAACTTGGATGTACAATATCTAGGACAACCAGGGATTATGGTTGAATTGGATTCTAGTCCAAGTATAAGATGGGGTGGGGGGTTAGATGGAGGGGAGTCCTGACTAGGTAATAGTGTGGCTGAAAAAGATCTGAGTAAACAATATACCCTGGTTTCCATGAGCTCTCAGGCTGCATTGAGAGGCATGGTGCCAGGGACTGGGGAGGCTATAATCCTGTTCCACTCTGCCCTGGTTAAACCACATCTAGACTATTGCACTCAATACTTGGCATATACCTTCACACCATTTTAGGAAAGGCATTTCTACAATGAATAGTATACAGAGCCGAATAATAAAAAAGGTGAAGGGTCCCTCCCAAAATAAGATCATTCAGTGACAGATTTAGAGCTGCATGAGACCTTAGAGGTCATCTAGTCTGAGCACATCAGTGCACAGAGGAGAGAGAGGAGAAATGACTGGCTGAGGTCAAACAGTAGAAAATGGCAGAGCACATTATAAAAGGATCAGGGGAAGGAGCTGGCCACGTTTGACTTGGAGGAGAGGAGACACAAGAGGGAAAGTGAAGGAGTGCCACGAGGAATGGGGATTGCTGGAGCAATGGGGCTGAACTGTACATAGACCCATTTTATATTTGACTCCAATAAAACCGCCCTGGCTGGGAAAGGGGCTGCCTTGTCAGAGAGTAGACTCCCCCTCATGGGAGATCATCAAGCACTTGGTGGGTATGTTAGAGAGGATATCCCTTGGGGCTATGGGTTAGCTGAGATACTGTCACCTATTCAGATCTGTGATTCTGTATGTTTAGGGGGATGGGGAGGGCATTTCCTTTTAGATGGCTAAAGAAATGTATGTCTGTGCACGTGTATTCTCTAGATTTATTTTTTCTCCTTAGCAGCCAGATTTGGTGAAGTGGGAAGGGAATGAAAGGAGACACTAAACCCCCAGGAGATGAAATGTCTAATTTTGCCTATTTCCATCTTCATGGAAAGTGAGGCAGGAGAGGTGAGAGGCGCCATAAAAAAGCAAGGCAGTTGGCCCAGGGTACTAGGAATCTCTTCAAACTTAGTCAACAATCCATCTAGGTCAGATCTGGGTAGAAGAAAACCGAAAGTCGGCCAAGTTTGGGGTAAATAACCTTCTTTCATTAGCGGTGTATGTGTCACCCTAGGCTCTCAGCTGAGTTGGCAGAGGAAACGGCCCTGGGACCACGTGGATGGGGCCAGGACACCTGGGGGGTCCATGATGGGGGAGGGGGCCACTTCTCACCCGGCCTGGGGAGCCGGAGGGTCCTGACTTGGACTCTCTTCACCGGGGGCCTGGTTGGGGGGGGGGGGGGGATGGTGGGAGGGTGGGGGGGTAGAGGGCGAGGGAGGGGGCAGCAGCTGACTGGCAAGGAGGTAGGAAGACGATCACTGTAACACAACTGGAGGAGGTGGGAAGGATGGGCCAGTGGCAGGATCCGAGTGGCGGAAGCCCATGGGCGAAGCACAACAGGAAGTGGGAAGGATAAAACATTCCGAAAGGACTAGCACTATACACCGCAGGAAGGTGGGGGGGGGGGGGGGGGGGGGGGAGAACATGCCACAGAGCGGTGGAAGGTGGGGAAAAAAATCAGTTACAAGACCACCAGAAGTGGGAAAACTCTGACCGTAACACCACATGAAGTAGTAGAGGAGGGCACCCTCCCGGGGGCAGAACAAGTGGAGGGATGGAGCCGGTGAGGCACCCACACACCACACACCCCCCCATACCTGATCATCTCTCCTCGTCACCTGCCCTCACCCTCCAGTCCTACACCACCAAATCCTCTACCAACGCTCATCACTGACCCATTGAATGCCCATGGGCATTCACATTTGTGACAGTGTCCCCGCCAGGGACCGTAGTACCAAGACCAGACGTCAGAGTGGGTCCTAGCCTCAGAGAGCTCAATTCTAATAAAAAGAGAGCCATGTCCCACATCGATTTACAGCTTAAAGAGGTTTTTGAAGGATAGTGAGTCCAACGGAGTGTCGGAGGTGGGATTTGGATCAGTCAATAAACATCCGTTAAGCGTCTGCTTTGTTTTCAACCCAGGTCTCTGTTCTGGGCAATTGAAAGGATGATGAACAAGATAGCATTTACCTAATTATTGTTACCAGACCAAATAGAGAGGGCGGCCTGGCTAACTGCCTTGGGGTCCTTAGGGATGGCTGGACTAGCCGTGCAGTGTGATCTGAAGCCATAGAACCGGTGAAGGTCCCACACCAATCCAAAGGGCTTAGCCTCAAGCTTTAGCCCCAGGGCAGAGGGCCAAAGAGTGTGAATGACCTCCACAGCATCTCTCCCATGCATCTCCTCCATCCCACCTATCAAGCCTCATCTTGATTGTTGCTGTACCTTCACGACTGGCCTCTGCATCCAGCTTACCCCATCCCACTCCAATCCATTGTCCACACAGTTGCCAAAGTGAGGCTGCCAGGTGGTCCAGTGGATAGACTCTGGAGCCTAGATTCAGAAAGTCTAGAATTTATATATGGTCTCACACACTTCCTTGCTGTTTGACCCTGGGCAACTCATTTAACTTCTGTCGGTAATGGTATTACCTGCCTTCCAGGGTTATTGTGAGAACCAAATGAGATGACATTTGTAAAACAGGCCCTATTTAGCCCAGCACCTAGCATACAGTATGCTTGCCTCTCTCTTTCACACATATAACCATGTTACACCATGTTCAGAAAGCATCAAAGGTTCCATATTACCTCTAGGGGGAAAATCCCCACTCTTCTTTCTCATTTAAAGCCTTTTGCAATTTGAACACAGATTTTGCATTCTAGAGGTCCAGTATTGGGAGCCAGATGTTTCACACCTCTGTTCAAGATAAACTGGCCTACTTGCTGTTGCCTATCCACAACAACCCCCTACTCCCACACATTTGTACCTGCTGCCCCCTGTACCTGTAGTCATCTCCCTACTTACCTCAACTTCTTAAAATCCCCCACTCCCCAAAAAACAGTGTAAGCTACCTGAGGGTAAGGACTGTTTTCTCTTTTGTCGTTGTATCCCTAGTACATACTACTCCATGCTGGGCACATAGTAGGTGCTTAATAAATGCTTGTTGAATTGAACTCATTTGAATGCCTCCAAATTGAATTAATAAGTCAATTCATTTTTAAAATTTACTAGATTAGATCCAGGTTCCAGAAAAAGCTAAAACAATCATGAACTCTATGTAGAAGAATAAGGAGGGGCCAAGTCCATTGGCTTTCACCCTGGGCAGGCCACATCTGGAGTATTTGAGTCAGTTTGGGGTACCACATTTTAGAAAGGACATTGATTACAGGGGAAGTGTCCAGAGGTGGGCAGCCAAGATGTGCCAGAACCTGGAATTCTGGGGGATACTTAGCCTAGAAGAAAGAAAATTGGGTGGGGAAAGGGGGGAAAGGGAGAAAGGGCATAAGAGTTGTCATGTATTCGCAGGAATGCCCTACAGAGGAAGGATTAGACACAGTCTTGAAAGCAGAGGGCTGCTGAACTAAGAGGAACTGAAAGTTGCAAAGTCACAAACCCCAATGGGAGCTGTCCAACAAGGGCCCCGACTCTGCACTGAGTGTGTTCACTCTTACTGCTTCAAGGACTATTTATGGTGAATGCCAAAGAGAGGATGCTTGTCCCAAGGTGGGGGACCTCTAAGGTCCCTTCCAGCTCCAAGATTCTCTGATTCTATGACATATCTTGCCCCCATGTTCCCATTATAGTCACCACCACTCCAGAAGAAAATTACTTGGAAATCATACATCACCAGCTGAATTCCTAGCACAAAGGTTCCCATAATGGCAGCATCAAGTGCTACAGTCCTCCTGGGAGGAGTGAGTCCAAAGGAGCCTTCAGGTAAACACAAAAGAAATTTGAACTTTGGAGGCAGCAGGAGACTGATGAACAGAGAAGCTAGCAGGGCCTGCCAGTTGGCTGGGCTCCAGGTGTTCCCAGCTGAGCTGATAATAAGTGTGATGTACTATTAGTTTTAAGCATAAGGAAGAGAGAGACTTGCAGGTAATGAGGGCTCAGCTGAACATGGCTCACTGGCTGAGAAAAGCAAATTAATACAGTCTGAAGACTAGGCAGAAAACATAAAAGAAAGGTCTCAACTCCAGGCATTACTCTCAACCATAGTCAAAAATCAAGACCCCCACAAGTGTACCACCTCCTCCTAGCAGCTCCCATGGCTTTCTACACCAATTCTAGGCTTGCAACTTAGCATCCCCGAGGAAGGTGCTGTTATTATCCCCATTTTACAGAAGGAGAAACAGTCTCAAAAAGGTCAAGGGACTTGCCCAGGGTCAGGCAGGTACAAAGTATCCAAGATGGGATTTGAACTCAAATCTGCCCGATTCCAAGTCCAGAGTTCTATCCATGTCACCTACTTAGTCAGCTGGGTATGACCTTGCATTTGCAAGATGTCTATTTAATGTGAGACTTGTCTCCCCAAGTCGGTTGTAAACTCCTCGATGCCTATTAATTTAACAAAATGCTTTTCCATCTTTCCCTTCCTTCCATACTCAGCTCAGGTACCACATCTATCCTCAGGAAGTCTTTCTTGAACCCCCCTCCCCACCCTGGGAAGTGACTCCTCAATCTCTCCCCAAGTCTGTCACTTTGTCCAGATGATATTGTAACCCATACACTAGCAGTCTGAACACCTGTTTTAGACACTGCTGCCGTCCCCACCCCCAATCCCAGGATGCAACCATCTTGGGCATGGATCATGTTAAGTGATTACTGAATAGTCTCACGACCTTCCCCATGACATAAGCAAGATAGGTGTCTCTGGCCTCACTCTGGAGTCTGAGAGAGGTTGCCTCCCAGAGCTCAAACCCTTAGTAAGGGCTGATCTTACCCTTAGTAAGACCTGTCATGAAATAGAAAGTTGCCCTGGCCTTGGCACCAGAGATCTGTGTTTGAATCTCCCATCTGCCACTTGCCAGCTATGGGATTTCTCTTTGGGTTCCAGTGTTCTCATCACTTCCTGAGGCAGCCCATCATAACTTTTTTTGGATATTTTTAATTTATAACAGTCAATAGAGCAGAAAACTCCCTCTTTCCAGCTTCTCCCCTTACCCTCCCAGCTGCCAGTTCTGCCCTCTGGGGCCAAGCAGAATGCCACATGCCTCTTACTGCAGCAAATTACCATTCTTTTCCCATTTACATTGTAAACATTCCAAATGCCCTGCATACTATTCGGAAAATGCCTGGAAAGCTTGTGCTTTATTTTTTTTTAGTTATGATAGCAAATAGCCAATGAAAATGTAAATAAAATGATAGTGAATGTAAACATGAAGAGAAGTGTCTCTTTGGTTAGCTGGTAAGCAGACGGTCCAGCGTACCATGGGTTTGTCTTGGCTTCCGCCTCATTCCAGAGGCAATGCCAATGAACCCACTAGGTAAGTTTCTTAAAGGAATTCACATTGTTCCACTTTCTCCCAAAGGATCACAGGAGCACAGATCCAAGCTGGAGGCAACCTTAGAGACCATTCAAATCCTTCATTTTACAGAGGAAGAAGCCAAATTCCACCAAGGTGAATGAAGTAACCAGCCAAAGGTCTTACAAGTAGGAAAAGGCAAAGTCATATTTGAACCCAGGGCCTCTGGATCCAAATCCAGCTCTTTTCCCAGTGCACCATTTGTGAATACTAAGTGATCATAATTGAAAACCTCTTACATTTGATTTTGCAGGACAATGAAGAACACTGCTTCAAAGCCATTAACAGTAACACAAGGAGAGATGCAAATATTCCTTGCCCAGCCTTCTAAATGTCCATCATATGATAACACCTTTTGTGGTTGCTTTGAAATTTAAAGGCCTGTCCCTGCTGGGTTTGAAAGCATTGAAATACCAATTGCAAGGAAAAAGAGTTTGCCTTCCTCTTGGGCAAGAATATTGAGGGGAGGCCCTCCAAAGGAGTTGCATGAGGGAAGATGCCTGTATGTAGTGAGTCCTGTGTAGGGACCAAGGAGCAGGAGCACAGTGTGGCTGGCTGCCAAGGGGCCCCTGGCCCACATCAGGGTCAGGGGACCCTCTGGGAGCAGCAGTAGAGGGGGCTGAGCTCTGGGGAGCCAGTGTGTGCTGCGCTACCTTCAAACAAGGCTGGTGGGCAGCCCTGTTAGCATCTAAAAAGCTGCTTATTTTAAGACATGTTCCTAAGGAAGTTGGTGCTGCTGTCCTCCATTTAATTAGGGAACGGAAAACCTGCCGCAAGCTGACACCATAGGAAGCAACAAACAACAACTGCAGAGAAAGCCAGAGAGGATTCCTGATAGACGGTCACCTTGGACAGAATTAACTGGAGAGCAGGCCTGGGAAAGTGAAAAGGGAGAGAAGGTTTGGCTGCTACAGGGAGGCGGGACAGGGTGGAGGGATGCCCCCTGGCCTAGCACTGACCACTTCGGGATTGGTCTGAATTCAAGACTATCATGGAATGCCCCTGGCAGAAGCTGAGGATCTGCCTTTCCCTCCTAGGCCCTGAACTCTGCCCCTGCTTCAGTGGACACCTGACTGGCCTCTGGGTCTCCACTACCCCTCCCTTCCCCCCCTCCCTCCCGTTGCTTTGGCCCAGGTGCAGCCAAATCTCTTCTCCCTTGCATTCAACTGAGACAAGCCGACCATTTTTCTAAAAATGAGGGAATAGGGAAAAACCTAGTGCAATCATGGAAGAGTTTATGGAGCACAAACGGAAATCTATCCTGAGGCAAGCATACTCTAACTACAGATGGGCCAGCAAGCTGCAGGGGCTGTACAGACAGGCTGCTCCTCAGCCCTCCCAACTCTATCTGAACCTCAGCTGACCCTGCCTTCCCTTCTTCCAAGACTAGTCAAAGAGGCCTTTTATCTAGATAATAAGAATTATCAATATTCTTGTCATCTCAGTCATGTCCAACTCTCTGTGACACCACCAGGGTTTTCTTGGCAAAGATGCTAGAGTGGTTTGCATTTCTTTCTCCAGTTCATTTGACAGAAGAGGAAACTGAGGCAAACGGGGTTAAGGGACTTGCCCAGAGTCACATAGCTAGGAAGTCTCTGGGGCCAGATTTGAACTCAGGAAGAAAAGTCTTCCTGACTCCAGGTCAGACATTCTATCCACTGCATCACTTAGCTGCCCTGCATACATATATATATATACATCTCACAGCAAGGTGAGTGTAGTTGGATGGTAGTTTGTATGAAGGGGAGTAATTCATCCTAAGTCTGCTTGGAAAGGTAGATTGGAACCAAGCTGTGAAAAACTTTAAATGCAAAACAGAGGAGTTTGTTGAGTATCCTGGGACTCCCAAAGCTCCGTCCTAGGCTTTCTCACCTTTTCCTGCTATACTATTCCACTGGTGATTGTATCAGCTGCCAGTACAGTCAGTTATGTGTCTCTGCTGAATGATGCCTAGATGGACATTTAATTAGCCTAGATTCTCCCTGAGCTGTAGTCCCACATCTCCAACAGCCTTTGGGACATCTTGACCTGGACATGCCGTAGGGATCTCAAAAGTGAAGCATTTCCTCCTAACCTTCCTCTTTCCTCAACCTTTCTATTATTGCCGGGGATGCCACCATACTTCCAGTCACTCAAGCTCACAACATCAGCATCATCCTTGACTTCTACTTCTCATCCCACATAGCCAGTTGTCAAAATTAGTCATTTCCACATTCATAGCATCTTTCACATATGTCCCCTAGTCTCTACTCAAGTTCTCTCTCTCTCTCTCTCTCTCTCTCTCTCTCTCTCTCTCTCTCTCTCTCTCTCTCTCTCTCTCTCTCTCTCTCTCTCTCTCTCTCACACACACACACACACACACACACACACACACACACACACACACACACACAATCCAGTGGCTCCCTGTTATCTCCAGAACCAAATAGAAGCTCTTCACAACACAGCTCCTTCCTACTTCTCCAGTCTTAGACTTTGCTCATCTCCCCATATTCTTTGATCCAGCCACACTGACCATCTCTATGCACTTACACTACTTGCCCCACATCCCTGAAATATTCTCCCTCTGAAGACTCGACTCAAATCCTCCGTTCTGCAGGAAGCCTTTCTCTGACAGGACTAGCCATCTATTCTGCATAGAGCATACATGTTCTGAGCTAATTTCATGTTTTAAAGCTCATTAAACTGTGAGTTCCTTGTGGGTAGGAACTGGTTCTGCCTTTCTTTGTATTTCCAGCACTTAGCTGGAAGTCACAGAGCCTGGCAAACAGGAAATATCTGACAAATGCTTTTTGACTGACTTCTAGCTGTCTTTCAGACAATAAGGAGCCACCACAGTTACTAAGAAAAGGGGTGGACCTATGTCTTAGGAAAATCACTTTGGCAGCTACCTGCATAGAGAGGAGGGCTTAACGTAGAAACCCAAGAGGAGGCAGTGGCCATATTCCAGGTGAGACATCATGAGAGTCTGAACTAAGATGGCGGCCTTTGGAGTGGAGAGAAGGGGACAGAGATACACATAAGATTTGGAAATGGACAGGATATGTAGGATAAGGGTGAGTGAGGAGTGAAGGATGACATCAAGAATGTGGGCCTGGGGGACTCAAAAGATGGTGACACCCTCCACAGCAACAAAGAAGTTCAAAAGAGGAGTGCATTTTGAGGACCAGATTGCTAGATTCAGAGCAAGGTCCTTGATCTGACCCTTCCATTTTACAGATGAGAAGGCTGAGAGAGGGGAAGGGACTTCCCTGAGGTCACACAAGTTGGAAGTGGTCAAGGCAGGATTTGAATTCAGGTCCATTAATGCCCAAAGCAATATCTCCTTTTGCTTCTGTTTAAGACATGCTGAATTTGAGATGTCCATGAGACCTTCAGTTTGAAATGTTCAAAACAAAATCTGTGCCATGGAACAGGAACTCAGGAGAAAGATTAGCTTTACGAGTCATAGGCAGCGACATGATCATTGAATCCAGGGGACATGATGAAATTACCAAGTGAAAAGATGGAGAGAGAGGAGAAGGAGGCTCAGGAGAAAGCTATGTCACCAAAATCTGGAGAAGAGAGGGTATGCAGGAGGAAAAGGGGGTCAGCAGCACCATTTATACGAGGCTTGCAAAAAACTTTCCATATATTAATTCATTTTAGCCTCACAACAACTCTGTGAAAGGCAAGTAATACAAGTACTCTCATCCACTTTTGACAGAAGAGGAAACTGAGGCTCAGACAGGAGGGGCCACTTGCCCAAGGTCACAGAAAGAGTACCAGCTGAAGTTTGATTCCAGGGCCTCTGACTCCAAACTCAGGGTTCTTGGCTTTCAGAGATGATAAAGGGTTAAGCTACTGATTACTTGCTGTGAGGAGAGAATGAAACTTTTACACTTCTCTATGAGACAGAAAAGAAAGGAATAAGAAAAAAACCTGATATTCTCACTCTTCCACCTCTCAGTTCTCGGAATTGGAGCTAACATGTCCTCCCAGTGGCAGTTCCCTAATTTGATTTGACTTGTGATGGACTCCCAGAAAATATCAGACAGCCATAATCCCATCTAAGCCTGAAAATACACCCCAACATCAACTACAAAAGCTTGGTGGAGTACTTGTTGCTATTATCCAATAAAATAAGGGGGTCTGAGGATTTAAAGCAGAAGAGACCTTAGAAATCTTAAGGTCTATAAAGCAGAAAATTAGCCCTATTGTTCCAGAAGTGGTCAGCACCATGGCCAGGGATTGTCATTCAGGTAGTCAGGTTGTGTATTCATCTGTCCTTCCTTCTCAAAGAAGATTATGACATCAGAGAAATGATGACATGACTTGCACTTGACTTTGTTTTGAGTGAGGGAGGGCTGTGCAAGGTCATCAGCCTCACTTTCTCCTCCCGAGCCATCTGGATCCAGTGACCAGATATTCATCAGGATGACTGAAGATGGCCCAGGATGCAATGTGACCTTGACCTTTTTAGCAAGGAGGGAGAAAAGAAGGGAGAGAAGGGGAAGGAGGAAGAAGAGGAGGAGGAGGAGGAGAAGAAGGAGGAAGAGGATGGTTGTTGTTGTGTTCATCCTTTGTTTTTGAAGAAGACCATGACATCAGAAAAATGATGACATGACTTGCACTTGATTTTGTTTTGAGTGAGGGAGGGCTGTGCAAGATCACCAACCTCACTTTCTTCTCCTGAGCCATCTGGATCCAGTGACCAGATATTCATCAGGATGACTGGAGATGGCCCAAGAAGCAATGGGAGACCTTGGCCTTTTAAGTTAAGGCCTATTCAGGGACTCACTTAGAGGGAAATAATGCCCATTCAGTGAATAGGCCTGTTTAAAAGGTAGTCAGGGGGATGGGCCCTTTAATAGAAAAAAGAAAAGAGATAAATCATGCTGGGAGGGGCAACATTGAGACTTGGGGAAGTGAGGGAAATTGGTAGCTAGTCTGCCATGCACCACCACTGGCTAAAGGAGAGAGGAGAGAAAGAGGAAGTAGTGAAAAAGGAGGAGGAGGAAGAAGGGTTACTATAGATAACTAAACTGGCTGACTGGTGCCTTTAAGGCAGTTTTGGTTGCCCACAGTATAAGGGTCAAACCCAGATGAGCCTGGGGTATGGGAAGATGCAGCCACATTGTCTGAGGTTCCCAAAGGGATATTTCCCTTCTATGAATTTCCCTCCTTAGTGCACTCATTTAGATTCACATAAGCATCTGGGGAAAGAGTGATCACTCCTATGGAGTAGGGCATCTTGTGGCCACTCTTGCTATGTCACTACAAGTAGAGGAAATGTATCCCAGTATGGCCTTTCAGGGACAGCAAATGTCCCTAGAGATTACTCCATCACTCTAAAGGAACCTCTGAGGACACAGACAGGATCAGTCACAAGAATTCACATTTATATATGCTTTTATGGTTTGAACCCTCAAATAAGCACGAGACAGCTATCCCAGGTGGCTTTGTTTGGTTATCTTGGGGTCTGGACACCAGAATGGTGTGGGGAACTCCAAGTATGGAAACTCCTGCCACCCATACAGATTGGCAGCTTGTCTTAACATCTAGCCTTAAGGAGCTGCCTGGGACTCTGAGACATTAAGTGTCTTAGCCAAGGTCACACAACTAGTATAGCATGGACTTGAACTCCTAATGTGGTACTTTATCTTCCAGTTACGTCGCCTCATAACATAAGCTACAACTATAGTCCCTTGGGATTTTGTTGTAGCAGCACATCATTCCAGAGAGACTAGTCAGAGGGATGACTTTGGTTTTTTAGACCATGACCAGGGCAGGGGGGGAGAGGGAGCCATACAGGAGTGGTCGGTTATCTCTGAGGTAAGATTGGAGGGAAATTCTGCTGATGGAATAACTGGTATATATTTTGGGTTTTGATGATGGTGAAGAACCTTTGTTTTTCCACTTTCTGAAGCTCCTAGAATAATGAAGTCTGATAAAGAGGTTTTAGAGTTGTCCCCTCTATGCAATTGGAAGCTTCTGGGTTTGCCTCCTGAATTAAGGAAGCAGCCAGGAGGCAGGATCATTACCTAGGAAGCTTAGGTTGAGTGACTAATTCTCACAAAGCTGCCTCCAGTTTGATATTGGTGATCCCATCTAAAATGGAGCCAGTTTCCTGAGGCCCAACACCTGCTTTTGCTAAAATGATCTAACCCCAGACTATTTCCAGAAATACACTGGGAGGCTCAGCAAAATATCCAAAGCTGAAGTGGAAAAAGTCCCCTAGATGTGCCCGAGATTTGGGGAAAAGCTAGGCCCAGCCAGATGAAGTCTGAAGGAAGGCCATAAACATGAAAGAGAATCAAAAGTCCAAGCTTACATCTTTCCTTAGCTGCTAGTTACTCCACCTTTCAAGCACCCACTTTCCTCCTCTGTCAGGAGAGAATACTAATTCTTCCCTGCCCACCTCCCTGGGCTGATGGCAGCAGTCAAAGAGCTAATCCCCATGTAAGTAGGTCACAAGATCCTAGGTTTGCAGTCAAAAGGGAACTCAGAGGTCATTCAGTCCAACCCCCCATCATCTGCAGTGGAGAAAACAGAGGCCCAGAGAGGTTAAGGGACGGTAACCAGGTGGGCAATAAAATTGTAGGAAGTTCCTATTCTTGTGAGACTAGAAGAAGGCAAGGCATAGTGGGAGTCCAGATATACCTGTGATGAGATTCTGCTTCTATACTAGCAAGTCACTCACCCTCTCTGGTCTCAGTGTCTTGCTCTGTAAAAATGGGAATCACCATAACTGCAGGGCAGTGGTGAGAATCAAATGGGACCATGAAAACATGTGCTTTGCAAACCTTAAAGTGCTGTGAGGCTGAATGAATGAAAGAGTGAATGAATGAGTGAATGAATGAATGAATGAATGGACATCAAATAAATGAGCAAACAAACAACTAACTAAATAAATTATGGAAGAGGCAACATGGAACGTGTTGAATGCCCAACTTCAGAAAGGCTTCGTAGCAGACTGGCGACTGGCTGACCTAATCAAGCTTTATTTGAGCAGGTTCGTATGTCAAAAGACAAACTTGGAGCATCCCTTTATGACACAGGTGACCTCAGGAGCTTCTCTCTCATAGTCACTGATGTCTTCGTCATCTTGCCGTGGCAAAATTGAAGGGCAAAACTCCCGAACAATTGGAGGGTTGTACATTCCTTTTGAACTTTGGAACACCTTTTGATGAGAGGAGGCTAGAAGGGGATAAGAAAGAAAGATTAGGGAGTTTCCCCAGAGAGGAATGACTAGGCAGCTGCCCTGGGACAGGCTGACACCCTGGCTCTCCTCACATCGCAGAAAACCATTTGCCTCCTTAAACATACTCAGCACCACTGTGGTGATGAGTGAAGAAGGAGACACACTCAGCACAGGCTTAGGGGCCTTCAAAATGTAGGAATACTAGAGCAAAACCTTTGGGCACTTGGCAAGGATCCTTTCCTACAAGGAGGAGGCACTTACGGGGTTAGGGGTGAGAGAGGAAAGCTGTACATTGCCCAGGAAAGAAAAATAACATCTAATAGTGAAAAAATTTACCAGGGACATTCCAGTAGAAGAGATAATGTCTCCGAGCAGTGATGGGAGACCCCAGGGAAGAATGCTTTATACACTTTCCCAGATGGTCTCTCTATTGGCGTTTTTGCTTAATTGTTTTTCTTTGTTACAAGGGAGGGTTCAGTTGTGAGCCTCCTCTGGGAGGTTATTTCCAGAAATGAATGTGATGTAAAAACAAAAGACATTAATACATTTTTGGAAAAGAGAAGATGGATGAGCGGCTACCTGTGATTGGCGAGAGGTAGGATTCAGTTCAGCCATTCCAAAGTTCCCTGTAAGGTTAAGTTAAAGCAGTGCCAAGCAGAGAGGACAGATAGGATGGTACTTGTTGGTACCTAGCACACAGTAGGCACTTCATCAGTGCTTGTGGAGTGGTTGGTGCGGACACACCTTTCATGGGAGCAGATGGCAGCCCACCAGACAACTTTGGGCAAATTCTCCTGGGGAGGGTTCCAACTCCCCATCTGCTCTCTCTTTTGGGTTGTGTGAGCTGCCCACCTCCCTCTCTGGCTGTCCAGCTCTCTGGGCATCTCTCGCAAACGTTTTGTCATTGGGAATATATTATGACTCGTGTCCACCCACCGGGCATGCCTCTACTGCCCTTTGGGCTACCCACAGTTTGGATTCTTCAGAGACTCCAGGGTTCCAGAGTCCCATCCCCAAAAGAACAGGATTCAACAAAATGTTTCTTTGCCCCAAAGCCCAGAACTGAAAATCATTAACAGGGTCACACACTACTTTCTATGTGCCAATGTTTCCAAGCTAAAAAATAGTCAATGGTTTGAACTGAACATCTGTAGAGAGTAGGTGTGGTGGCTATATTCGAGGGTCTGTTACTTGAGTGAAGCAGCAGGAAATGCAGTGCATGAATGAAACTCATGATAATTAGCCCTGATGAGAGAGCCTAGATAATGTCTCAGCAGAACACAGGGAGATGAGACGTTTAGGGATTCGGCTCAATAACTACAATCTTCCAGGGGCCTATGGGAGCTGGGGAGCGAATGTCTGTACTATACATTATGTATAACGTTCCCTCACCTTGGCAATATGTGTGTTTTGCCCCCAGCAAAGTTCTGCTAAAAGACAGAGGAAGAGCTAAGTCCCCAAACAGAAGTTCAAGAGGCCTTTTCCCCAGGGGACTCTCTTAGCAATCAGTATCATGGAAGTCTCCTGAGGCTGCAAGGCCCCCATGGACATCTCCACCTGCCAACTAGGCCTCTCCCTCTGACTGGCCTCTCAGCACCCACCTCTAACTCAACATGTCCCTGACAGAATTCATCCCTTCTCCCTAGCCAACCAGTCCTGCCTCCGTTTGGTACCCAGCCGAGGACATCAGATTATACTAGAAGAGGCTGCTAGAAAACCTTGCCCCTCCTCATAAAATGTTGTAGCCCTGTTGTGGTGAGCATAAGCCAGGTATATGGAGTTGGAAGTCAGAGGAGTCACGAGAGCCTGTTAGCCTAGCTTCACCTAGGCACTAGGTCAAGACAGAGGCCACATGCTGGCTCATCAGTGCCCTTTTTCCTCCTGCTGTGACCCATGACCCCTGCCTGGATGCTTACTCCGCCTCCTTGAGGGCTCAGCGATAACCTGGGAACCCCCATACCTTAGGCCCTCCTCTTCTTCAGCCAAGACATTAGGCTCTTAACTGTCTTTATTTCAGAATTCTCCCCATTCTGATCCACACACGTGCCTCAGAGAATCAGAATCTTACCAATATGCAAGTATGATAACTGTCATTATTTTTAAGCATTTCTATAGTACTTTAAGGCTTACAAAAGCACTTTGCAAATATTATCTCATTTGATCCTCCCCCCAACCCCGAGAAGTAGGTAGGTGGGTGCTATTATTATCCTCATTTTACAGATGAGGAAACTGAGGTCTAGACCAGTAAAGTGACTTACCCAGGGCCCCAAACTAATAAGGGTCTGAGGCTAGATTTGAACTCAGTCTTCCTGACCCCACATGCAGTGTTCTATCCACCACAGCCCCTGACGGTCTCTCCAGAACCTTCAATGCATCTCCAGTGTCTGCAGGACATAATTTAAACCAGTTCCTTAGCCTGACATTTAAGACCCTCAGAATTCAGCTGGAACTCAGGTTTCCAACGTTTTTCTTTATACCACCCTTTTTTCCATGCTCCATATTCCAGCCACAATGATCTAACCGGCCAACTTTACCACCAGGCTTGGAATAGACAAAGTTCCTCTTGTTGAAATCCTTCTCCTCTTTAATGGCCCAGATCAGTTGACCCTTTCTACAACATCAACAGGAGTGATGGCTCCCCAAATCTCTCATCCCTCCACTGACCCACTCACCACATTCATTCCAGTTCACTGCAACCCAAGGCCTTAGAGGGGACTTTGCAGAAGAACTAGATTCAGCACGGAAAACAGTCATCCCTTACTTGCCATGTTTCAGCCCCTACAAGGGCAAGTTACACAGCTTTCCTTGAGATCCCCTTGGATGAAAGCACACAGTAGGAAACAGCCAGCACCTCTCAGATCAGGGCAGCAGACAACACATCCAAAGTGGAATGGGAAAGAGCCACAGAGCCACTAGATGATGCTAGAAGAAGGGAGTCCAAGATGGCCTGAGAAGACACTATTTCATGGACTTGGCACTGAGTCATTCTTCCACCGGGAATGAATGAGTGTGACTTCTAAGTCCTTTATCTCTTCCTGCATCATCCTGAGTGCCTACTATGTGCTCAAGGACACAGATTAAGAGCTCGAATTTTTAAAGAGAAGTCGGAAGTATCTTTAAGAGAATTTACAAATACAGAGAATTCTGGACAAGGAAGGAGATATTCTAACCTCATGCACAGATGCAGCATGCAGATGCCTATGTGGCATGATCTGAGGCTGCTACAAAACCTCTCCACATTGCCTGAAATTCTACCATAGCAGATTCATTTATGTGAATTCCGAAGCTTCATTTTAAATGCCAACACCCCTGGGACTAAGGCCACAAGTTATCTTTCATTCCTATCTTAGCCAGAGTCCCTGTCTCTCTCCTCTCCAAGCCACACAGCTCCCAGGGTCACCTTCCTCAGGGCCAGGTCAGTCTCCTACTCAAAAATCTCCCCTCCCAGGGGCCTCCGCATGTGGACACATTGTCAGATTTGCTTGGATGCTGGTTAGGTTTACTGAACTGCTTTTTCCCCCTCTTTCATTTTTAATCTTCATTGCAATGAATGACTTGCTGTGGAAAAGAGGGCAGGGAGAGGAAGATTTTTGAAAAGGAAGGTGATGTGAAAACAAAATCATGTCAGTAAGTAGAGCAAGACCAAGCTCGAGTCCCAGGCCATGATCTGCCTCATCCTCCGCCTAAATTGTTCTTATGTTTGCACCTTCCTCCCCAAATCATCCAATTCCTTGTATCTGTTCAGATGTTGGATTCTCCAGGAGAAGACAAGTGTTTTATGGGCAGAACCCCGTGTCTGGCACACGATGGGCTCTTCTTAAACACGTGTTGCATTGATTCAACAGAATAATCAAAATAGAAAAGATGGAAATTCCAAGAAGAATGAGAATGAGCATTCACATCCTGCTTTAAGGTTTGTAAAGCACCTGACCAATATGATCTCATTTGATCCTCATAACAGTCTTGGGAGACCAATGCTATTATTAGCTTCATTTTTCAGATAGGGAATCTGAGACTGAGAGAAGTTAAGTCACTTGCCCAAGGTCACATAGCTCGCAAATGTCTAAGGCATGATCTGAACTCAGATCTTCGTGAAGCCATGTCCAGTGCTCTTTCCACCACACCAGGCTACTTCCCTACAAGGTACTCAAGGGTCAGAGCAGGATTTGAATTCCAGCTTTCCTCATTCCCAAGCCAATGCTCTATACTGTGGAGGAAGCAACCACTATCTTTGAATTCCTTGTGGAGGACAGGAAAGCCTGGCAGAGTCTGACCCACACCCTGGATAGGTTTGGGGAGAGTGGATTTGGGAATCCAGGAGAATGACAGGGCAGAGGCAACAGCCTAAAATTCTCCAAGGGAGGTTGGGCCAAGAGAAGGAAAGTTCTGAAGAATGAAATTCTGAGGGGACAAACGTGAGGTCAATGACAACATCAAGAGCTCCTGGGACATTGAAAGGGGACAGAAGAAGGTACCAAAGTTCACCTGCTTCACAGTTTTGCCAAGGGGCCACCCTGACTCCTTCCTTCTTTTTTTTAAAGAGGCAACTGGGGCTAAGTGACTTGCCCAGGGTCATACAGGTAGTAAGTGTCAGAAGCCAAATTTGAACTCGGGTCTTCCTGACTCTAGGAAGGCTCTATCTACTCTGTTCACTATCCTGTATAGTGCTACCTGGTTGCCCCTTCCCTCTCGTAATTCAACCCTTTCAGCATCATTGGCATTCTCAGGTCAAATTGAGGTCACCGAAAATGATTTTTCATAGGTGCCCCCTCTATAACCCTAACCCTGCACTTACTCTGGGAAAGGGAGCTACAGCTAGGCCCTTGAGCAGGGTCTTTGCCACAACTCAGCAAGGAAGGAGGCAGGTCTTCCTGGGGGATTTTGCTCCCTTTGCCCTACCACAGAATTATTGCCAGGTCAATACTATTGCTACTTGTGCATCATCTCTGGCTTTGGGACCCTAATACCATGAAATTATCAGAAAGAAATCAGTTCTGTGCAGCATTAGGCTTCCAGAAGGTCTTCATTGGGTTATTAATAAGGTACTGAAAATGAACATGGAATAACTTACCAACCTAACAAGTGACAAATGAATGGATAGAGAGACCAGAGAGTATTGTTGAGAAAGCCTTGGACTTGGAGTCTAAAAGTCTTGGATTCAAATCCTCTTAGATTCTTAGTAGTTGTATGACCTTGGGCAAGTCGCTCCACCTCTGTGGGCCTCAGTTTCCCCCTCCCAAACATGAGGGGGTTGGCCTCAGTGTCCACTAAGATCCCTTCCAGTACTAAATCTAGAATCCCATGATCAATGTCATAGACACTGAGGCTCCTGGGTGTGCTAGTCCGGGACTGTTCTCTAGTACTGTAGTAGATTATTTTTATTGCTGTTACGAACCCGTGTAAATGATATTTAGTCTTGCTTTTTATGGTTTCTTTTATGACTTCTGGCCAAACTACATTGATCTAGGAGTGTAACTCTCACACAGGGATGTAATAAAAATAAAACTATGTATAGGGATTTTTATATTTCAAGCCCAAAAATGTTCCTGTGAAATCATGGCTAGAAAAAAGTTGTTCCTCCCCTCAGAGAATGGGCAGTCACCCCTAAAGGACTCCATTCCCAAGAGGGTTGGAGTTAAGGCAATGCTTCTGAGAGAGATCTTAATTATCAGTGTCTATTAATAAACATTCCCCTTCTCCTCCCTCAGGCATATACTCTACATGCATCTATAGTCTCCATCAATTAAGCTGAAGGGGAGCAGAAGGGATAGAGAGAGCTTCCCCACTCTGAATTCCAGCATCCAAACTTCGTGCTGACTGTGACCAGCTGAGGTTGGTGGTTCCCAGAGGTGCATCCAGAGTCACGCAGTAGGCCAAAACCAGTGCTTTCAGTTCCCTGCTCCAACCAGGATGAGGTCCTCCCTGGCCTTCACACAGGTCATGATCAGGCAGGCAGGAAGTCCAAAAGCATCTGGGGATCACTTCCTATGGGCCACAAAGCTTGAGGGAGTGAATGGAAGCAGTGCTGCTCTTAGAGTCAGAAGACTTAGATTTGATTCCTGGCTCCAAAGTGAGTTGTGTCACTCTGGGCAAGGCTCTTTAAGCCTCAATTTCCACATCTGTAAAATAGGGACATAAATACTTAGTTGTGTTTTTTTTTTTACATCACACAGTTATTGTGAAAAAAAGTGCTTTGTAAACTTTAAATTCCCAAACAATTTTAATCAAAAGTTTAATTTTTGAAAAAGCACCGTAAAGTGCTACTTAAGGTAGCCAAAAACTGGAAACAAAGTATGTGTTCACTGATCAAAGGTAAAGGAAGATGCCCAACTGGTGCATTATAGTCATACGATAAGAAATGACCCTGAATCAATGTGGCAGAAGCAATGAAATAACTCCAATAATGCAGCAAAAGGAAGCTGAGGAAACGAAGAGCCAATCGTAGGCCCAGAAGATAGGCAATGAACCAACAGAGGAGTGGGGGGGAGGGGTGACTGGGGCAGAATACTGGATACATAAAGAGCCATGGTTACTGCTTTGGGTGCTTTTGCCTTTGTAACAAAATAGAGGTCAATCTTGGGAACTGGGGGGAGGATATTTATAGAAATTACCGAGATGTAAAACAAAAAGGAAAAATCCAATTTATTTTTACAACAACTTTAAAGTGCCCTAGAAATACTGATGATTCTCTCCTGCTTTTGGAGGTCCCCCATTTCCATCCCTTCCCATTCCTCTCTGCCCATACAAATCCTACTCCCATTCTGCATGGATCCTCATCCTATGTGACCTCAAGTTCCCTGATTTTTAAGAAGGTTTTCTTTATATCAGATTTCCAATATTAAAATCTCTCCATTGCTCTTAATTCTGTCTAACAGTTCTCTTTGGTTTTCCCTCCTTTTGAAGGATGGAATCATTAAGAAAAGCCAGGACTTTTATTGGAGATTTTTCACACAAATTTTTCCCAGTATATATTATCCCTAATAATTATATATGAATTAAATGTATTTCTGCAATGGATTTTTAAAATGTCTGATTCAGATAATGGTTAGCTATAAATGGTTATGTTATGGTTAGCTACAAATTTATCATTTACCCACAGATGTGAGAGAGATCACCTCAAAATTTTAATGGGGAGACATTTTTATATTTAACTTGTTCATCTATGTAGAATTCACTGTTATATGGTATAAAAACTAACATAAACCTCTCTTCTACAAGACTTCTATTTTGTTTTCTGAGCTGAATAGTTTTTTTAATTAAGAAAAAGACAAGTCAAGAAATTATTAGCTATTCTACCTTTGGTGGAGAAAGAGGAGCGAGAAGAGAAAGCGAGAGAGAAGATCTAGACAATTCAGGTGCCTCACCACTTGTATCCCTTGTATCATCACTCTGTCCCAGCATGGCAACCTGTTGCCCAAATTCCTTATTGATTTTGGTAGACTGTAACACAATACCTTGATAATATGGCTTCTATTTCTGCCTCTGGTCTTCATCATGCTTCCCCCTTTAGTTTCTATATTTCCTCAGGAATGTATTTTCTAAATACATAATTCTATCCCCTCATACCTCCTCTGTTCCTTTGGAATAAGGCATCTTCCTCCAATATGGTATTCTAGCCATGGGTCCCATCTCACCCAAACTTGGTGATACCTTTGAGGTCATGTTTGCCTCCTTGCATTAGGAATGCTAATTCAATTCACTCATGACTCATACTTTGTGCATTTGTGTATAGAAATAGTGAGGTTTTCTTTGATTCTGATGTGTGCGGCCAAAATACCCAGCATTAGAACATATATTCTATGTACCTTCTAGTCAACTGAATGATTTTAAATGTGTGGATCTGTTGTAGACAATCATCTATGAAAGCCTTTCTGCACCCTTCTCATATTTTCAGCATGGCTATTCTCTCCATATTCCTAGACCATTCTCACAAATATTTCATAGGAATTAGAAAGTAGATATATGAGTTAGTGACTATTGATGTCTTCATTTGCCTTTAGGTGGCAGTGATATTGGTCATCAGAGTAAACAATATCCACAATCTTTTTTCATTCTTTTGGAATCTTCTTCTGTACCTTAAAACTAATCCCTGCATGTCTTTAAAACTGTGTTGAAACACTGGCATATCTATTCCATTTCCCATCTATTTGTTATCCTTCCAGTTACATCTATAACCTTGCGATGAGTTTTCTTAGCTGGGTATCCTGAGAGGCTTTCTGGAGGTCTTGTCCCTCTCTCCAGCACTATTCAGTTTTGTGAGGCACTGATGCTCATAATTTTTAACATCTGCTTCTGTAATGTTTTGCAAATGAGCCTACATTCTGAACCAATGTTGCCCTTGACCACTGCATCTCTGTATTTGCTAAGATCAAGCATCGGTGAGAGGAGGCTTGTTTCTGGGTTCTTTTAACCTCATTGTTGTGGCAACTACTTGATATCAGCTCTGTTTCTCTAAAAATTGGTGAAAGTCTTTACTTTTATCTATTTCCCTTTTCTGTCAGCAGTTAACAAAATTTCAGAGCTGTAGAACTGCACATGATGTCCTTATCTAGCTGACCTATAGGTCAGACAAATACCATGACAAGAAAAGTCTTTGTGCAAATTTATAAATTGTGAGTGATGACCCACTTATGACTCACTAATAATTAAAACAGCAGGGATTCTAAAGCAAATAATTTGGGAGAGTCACTTGTATTTAGATTAGATTTGAGCACCCATGGCTGTCTTCCTGGAGGTTTTATTTACTAGTAGAAACCAACAAAAACGCTTATATGAGGGAAGGTTCCTGGGGACCCCAAACAATGTCACCATTTCCTTTCCAAACTCTAGACACCTGCTTGGGTATGAATCATTCTCTATAAGCAACCAAATCTGCCCTAGTGCTCCATAATAGTGATCATTCTATTAACTACTAATTTTCTATTAACTGTTAACATTCTATTAACTAACAGGAGGCTCTGCTGTTCTTCCTCCTTAAGCCTCTTCAATACCATCTTACCCCATATGTCTACAATGGTGGTAGATCAGTTTAACCCAGCCCAGTACTTTCTTGCTGTAAGTATGACTCATCAAGACCCTAACTTTGTGTCTGCCCTCTGTCCATGGTGCTGAAAGTGGAGCAGCCTATCTAGTTTGGTAGCAGGGATAAAGTGCTCTTCCAATTACTAATTATTTAACCTACCAGTTCCTGCTTTTTTTTCCCCTCAGAACACCTGACCTGACTACCTTGCTACCTCTCTATTTCTATCTCTGAGTTGGCCACAGCCCCTTAACCTGCTCGTGTTGGCTGCTCATTCCCTGATGGGTTCAGCCATGGCTCCACTGATTTTCAATGTCTATAGACTGGGAACCCAGTTTTGAATCACTAAAGTAGAAGATAATATAATACATAATATAATGCATGGTTTCTGGCACCAAACATAGTGATTACTGTCTCATTAATCAGTTCTCTCCCACTGAAAGAGCGAACTTTCTCACAATAGCCTTTTTGGCTCATGAAGCTGCTTGTCAGCTTGTTTAGGCAGTCTTGGGACCATGTTTCTCCCTGGGGAGCTGAATTGAACCCCCAAACTTTGGAAAACCAGCTGGAGCCATCATTCCTCTCCAACAAGCCTAATGGAACTATTGTTGGTTTTCTGCTTTTGTTTTGGTGGGGGTGATGTTTTTTCCTTAGAAAAATGTATGAATATGATCTGAGCCTAAAGCCATTATTTCCAGTGAGGGCTCAAAATAAAGATTTGATTTTGGCAAAGAAAGGAGGCTGTAGTCAGAAATGGCAAGAGATCTTGTGAGAATGCCTTGGGGGGGATTGTGGGGGTGCTATTTTCCACTACAAATTAGTCAGTCGCAATCAGCACTCAACTGAAATGATATGAGTCAGAGGTGAATTGGCCCCGAGAGAGAAAGGGAGTTGCAAAGGGTATCAGGTGAGCAGTTTGCAAGCTCTGAATATCTACATATTGGCCATTCCCCAGAATTAGTTGAAACAAACACAGGATCATTGGATCAGAGTTCTTGAGCTAGAAGAAGCCTTAGAGACCATTGAGCTAAAGCCTCTCATTTTACATATGAAGAAACTGAGGCACAGAAAGGGTTGAGTGATTTTCTTGGGGTTGTAAAACTATTAACTACGGTCTGAGGTGGAAATCAAATTCAGGTCTTCTGACTCATCAACTATGCCATGCTGCCTCCATGATGTAAAAATGATTTCTCTTTGTTTGCTTTCTCCATTTCCTGAAAAGCTACTCCATTCCTTGCTTCTTTCTTCCATCATGGCTAGCACGTGTCTTACAATATACTCTGGACCACATCTCCAGAGCTTCCAATTTTACCCAATCTTCATAGGACTATGGTCATTGATAAGATTCACAAACAGATCTATTTAAATAACTTCATAGTTTGCAAGTATTTCAGATAGATTCTGTGGAGCAGGGAAAGGTTGCTTGCATATTTAAAACTTGGATTAATGAAATAAGGTGTCATGTGGTAAGAAGACTAAACTGGGAGTCAAGCCAAGGTCAATTCTGAGGCCTGGTTGTGCCATTAACTCACTGTATGATCTGGCCAAGTCACGTTCCCTCATGGACTTTTCACCTCAGGAGACTGAAAGGGTTGTAACAATATCACTACTAGACATATACCCCAAGGAGGTCCAAAACATGCCAAATAATCATAATAGCATATTTTGTGATACTAAAGAACTGGAAACAAAATATGGGTGCCTGTAAAAGGGGGTGGGCTCTGAAGTGCCTTTAAGGTCTTTATTTATGTTCTGGTGATCCTCTTGGTATTGAGGCAGGGGATTATTAGGGTAGGATATGACCAATATGGTTGGTCTAGGTTGATGATCACTTGTTTTTACTTCTCACGAGGAAAGATTCAATGTGGGGAGAGGGGATAACAGGACCAGGAAGGATATATCCATAAATGATCATGATCTAAAAACAAAAGGTATCAACAAAACTTATTAAAAAAAACAAGTGGAGAATTCTTTTTGGATCCAAAGGGAAAAAAATAAAAACAAAACTCTGAGAAAAGACCAATGAATGAATGAATGATCCATTGAAGGAGCTGGACTACATGAGCACTCAAAGCCCTTCCACTTGTGATTTTGCATAATAATATTGCAGTGGTAAATACTGTCAGGTATGGCTATTTGCTTTTACAAAGAAACATCTTTGGGATTAAAGAACTCAAAATGCCATCACTGAAAACAATAGATTTGCAAAAAATAAAAAAATTCATTTCACTTATGTTGTGTATACCACCATCTTAAAATATCACTGTGGAGGTGGCTTCCATATCTTTTCTATTTCAGAATTTTCTTGCAATTAACTGTACTTCCTCCCAGATGCAAATTGGAGGCATTTAGGGTTAGAATCGGAGTACTTTCTAGAGGAGAGCAGTTTGGGATTCAAGAATGTTTAATGTGATGAGCTTCACGCTCACTTTTCACATTTGAATAAAACCCCTTTTGCTTGATCCTATTTGGGGTTTTTTTTTGTTTGTTTGTTTTCTGGATAAAATCACAGAATTTCATTTGAAAGGTCAGGTCCAAAACAGTGAAATGAGTTAAGGAGAGCAAAAGGAACCTACAGATATTCAGGAGGATAAGAAATTACTAAAAATTTATTGTATCATTTTCCTGTCCTATTAATTTGCATAGGATGAGGTAGAAGAAAAGATTCTGGAGATCTAGAAATGAGAATGGGAGTCACTGTAATACTTCAGGCATTAGGTGAAAAGGGACAGAGCTAGAGTGGTATGGGCCAGGTTGGAAGGGAAGGTATTGATGGGACATATTAGGAAGGAAGAACTAAGAACTTGGAGGTTTCAAATCCGAGTGGCAAAAATTGGGAAATGGCAGGGTGGCACTGACTAATGGAGGAAGATGATGCCAAGGCTTGAGCCAAATGGAGCTGTTGGACATGTGAGTCTCGAGTTTGGGAGAGAGTTAGAGCTAGAGATGGAGATTTGGGAATCATCTGCACAGAAAAGACTCTTGGGTACATGGAAGTAGATAAAACCTCCAAGGAAGAAAAGCCAGGAGCTGAGGACAGGGTCTCAAATGGTCATACTGAGGCATTGGGAAGATGTAAAGAAACTGGGGACCAACATACAGCTGCTTCAAGAATTATTCTCTCCTAGGCACTGAACTACAAATGAAAAGAAGACACAGGGAGAGCAAGGGGGAAGAGCTGGGAGCCCACCCTGGCCCTCAGTTCCCTGTTTCTCTCCTTTGTTACTTTGAATGTCAATGACGTGATTCAGTCATTGGGGGAAGGGTTGACTTGTCTGGCAAGGGAACTCCAAATATTTCATTTCACTCCTAAGTTTAAGTTCCGTCATTAACCCTAATTAAACCTAATATAGTAGGTGCTTGCTACACACAGGCTGCTTTTAATTAACTTAAAGGAATAAGCCTAAGAAAACTGATCTTAAGAGAAAAAAAGAGTAGAAATGGCCAGCTGACAAGGGTCCTCGTTGAGTCTGTAGAAACACTTAGCCGGTCACTGGGCATTCCAAGGGACATTCCCCTTTGGGCTATAATGGAGTGAGTGCTATGTCTATAGACATGGAAGTGAAGCACAGTTAGACAGTCTAAGCTCTCTGCAGGCAGGATTGGCTTTGTTCCTTTGGATCTTTTTATTTCCAGTGCCTAACAACAAATGTTGCCTATTAACTCAGCCTGTGTTTATTGATTAGCAGTTGAGTGGCACTAGGTCCCTTAGCCCCCATTACCTCTCCCACTCAGTTTGCTGCTGCATGAAATTCGACCACTTGAGATTTTACCGTAAGGTATCTTTGTCCCCTGAAATACCCTATCAAGGGGAAGAGATCATTACCCATTTGTACGTGCATGGGAATGGGTTCACTGGAACCTTTCCTCACATCAGGTTTTGGTGGTCAAGAGACCAAAGGCACAGGGCACCTAAGGGACCTGAGGTGGGGGTGAGTCCAAGAGATGAAAAAGGGTAGGAGGGTGTCACCGAAACAAACAGACTTGATACCCTCACTTGGCTGGCCCTAACTCTAAGCAGGATTGGATGAATAGCTCAAGGAAATCAACAGAAGAGGACATTTTTTTCTCTAATTTTAACAAAACCACCATTTAGTTTAACTCCCTTGCTGAAATAAGCTCCTGTGGAGGCCCCCAAAAATGGGTAAATGAGTCG
Organism: Notamacropus eugenii; assembly: GCF_028372415.1. NCBI lineage: Eukaryota > Metazoa > Chordata > Mammalia > Diprotodontia > Macropodidae > Notamacropus > Notamacropus eugenii. The sequence goes on along the minus strand of NC_092879.1, from coordinate 93,755,991 downwards.
CCATGTTAGATGCCTCCTTCCCTACTAGGACAGTAATAATATGAGTTGCGAAGCAAATGCTCTGATTTCCTGGCAGGCCTTCTGGTGCAATATCACCAGAAGGAAAACAGGGCCAGAGAAAAGAGAGGCTGCTTCCCTTGCCTGGAAGTACCTACAACAGAGATCTGAACACACTCCTTTGGAGAAATAAATCGGATTCCAAAGTCTTGGGCCCAGACAGGCCCAAACCCAAAGCTCAGCTAAGTGTGGCATTATTAAGATGTCCTTGCTCCTCTATTCAAGGCAATCTCACCTGGGGGGGGAGGGGGGCAGCGCTACATGGAAGCCAATCTGCCCAGGGACCCAAAGCCAGGACCCAGTCCCTAGCCATTCTTCAGAGTCTGTTCAGGTGACCCCCCCCCCTCCCCCGTCCCAGCCCACAGGGATCTCTCACCTTCCCTGCCTGCCTGCACTCCTATGGCAATCACTGTTTATCTAGCCATCTTCTGCATTGGCACCTAGCCCGCACAGACTCAATTCAATTCCACTCAAAAATATTTGTTAAAAGACCTACTATGTACCAGACTCTGTGCTTGGTGCTGGGAATACAGACTCCAAGTAGAAGTTCCTCGAAGGAAGGAATAAACATTTATCAAGCACTTACTTTGTGCCAGACATTGTGCTAAGTGCTTTACAAATATCATCTCATTTTATCTTCCCAACGACTCTGGGAGGTAGATGTTAAGTGACTTGCCCAGGGTCACACAGCTACTTAAGTTTCTGAGGCCGAATTTGAACCCCATTCTTCCTCTGTGCACTGTGCCTCCCCCTAGCAGCCTTTAAGCAGAAAAGGTTTCATTTTTGTCTATAGCTCCAACACCTTAGAATGGTGCCTGGTTCATAACTTCGTTCAGTTGTTTCAGTCATGTCCAACTCTTCGTAACCCCATTTGAGTTTTTTTTGGCAAAGATATTGGAACAGTTTGCCATTTCCTTCCCCAGCTCATTTTACAGATGAGGAAACGTGAGGCAGGCAGAGTGAAATGACTTACCCAGGGTCACACAGCTAGTGTCTGAGGTCAGATTTTAATTCACTGTAGTGCCACCTAGCTGCCATAACTACATGCTTAATAAATCCTTAATGGTTTGAATTTAAAGGCCAAAATGAAACTAATGTTGCCACGTTTTGGGTAGTCTTCTTATCTTGACTGGAAGCTCCTCGAGGCCAGGGAATCCAGCTTAGACTCAATTAACATAGGCTGAATTGAATTGAAAGATGGAAACTCTAATTTTCTATCTAACCATAAACAATCTGGTTGGGGCTTCAAGGATGTGGGGCTCCAACAGGATGGGCAAGGGTCATGGCGACTGCACTTACTCTTACCTTCGGCAATCCCCACACTACAGGAAACAATATCCAAAACAAGCAATGGAATGGGGGCCTTGGGCCACGACTGCTTGGGGCAGGCAGGGGGGAAGGGGCTCAGTAAGGGATTCAGGTTTTGTGCTAGGTGCTAAGGAAACAGAGACAGAAAAGGAAGTCCTTGCCCTCAAGAGGCTTCCATTCCATTCAGAGAAAAAGAGAAAATACACAGCTAATTAAATGCAAAATCTAAACAAGTTTGAGGATGCAATAACTGAGAGAATCAGGACAAGCTTTGTGTGGAGGATGGTACTTGAGTTGGGTCTTGAAGGAAGCCAGGATCCCAAAAGGCCTAGGTGAGGAGCGAGAGCATTCCAGGCACAGGGAGTATGTAATCTGTCCAAAGGTGTGGAGCATCTTAAAATGTTCTTGTGCTAAAACAATGTCCTTAATATTAACAACGTAAAGACAAACATCGATGAAAGACGTGAGAACTCTGATCTATGATCTGAACTATGACCAACCATGACTCCACATGACCTATGACAGAGTATGTTATCTACCTTCTGAGAGGGAGTACCATCATTAGTCAACCACTAAACTGATTATGGGCCTCCTGTGTGTCAGGCACTTTGCTAAGTGCTGAGGATAAAAGGAAAGGCAAAAAAAACCAGTCTATGTTATTGAGAAGCTCACAGTCCAGTGGGGGAGACAGTGTGCAAAACACCTACGTACAAACAAGCTATAGACAGGATAACTTTTAAATAATAACTAAGGCATTAGAATTAAGGGGAATTAGAAAAGGCTTCCTGTAGAAACTAAGATTTTGGCTGGGACTTGAAGAAAGCCAAGGAGGTCAGGAGATTCTGAAAGTGGAGATGAGGAGACGATTCCATGCAAGGGGGACAAGTCGGGAGAATGCTCAGAATCAGGAGATGGGAGGGGCTTGTGCAAGAATGGCAAGGAGACCAGTGTCACTGGCTTACAAACTATGTGGCCAATGAGGGAATTTGTTTTGCTTGATTTGGGGAAGTTGTTACAAGGGCTTGTTTTGGTTGTTGTTTTTTTCAACGTTGGGGGAAGGTTGGGAGGGAGAGGAAAACGATTTGAAAGAAATTAAATTTAAAAATGCCCAATGTGGCTTATTGGGCCTCATTCTGTTTTCTGCAACCTCATTCCTCTCATGCCACTTTCCAGTATTTTGCAGGAAGATGTTTCTAGTAACCATTTGTCATTCCCTTCTTGTATCAATCCAAACTAAAAAGCATTTATTAAATATCTGCTATATGCCAGGCCCTGTGTTAGGCACTGTGGATACAATAATGAAATAGGCCCTGTCCTCAAGGAGTTTCCTTTCCAATGGAAGGCTACAATGAGTAGGCTCATTTGAGAAGGAGGGAAATGGATTGTGGTCCGCATTCTTGCACAGAGGCCACTGTCAGTGGATTGTAGACCACAGCGAGGGGAGGAAGGTGTAAGACAGGAGTTGTAGGAAGGGGAGGTTTGCTTGGGAAGTCTGATTTTCTATCAAACTATACTGAATCCTTTGTCTGTCACTAGGCTCCTCATGGGAAAAGATGGAGGCTGGTCCCTCCTCAGTCTGGTATTCTCAAGATGGCGGGGGAGGGGAGAGGGAGAAGAGTAAGAGTCATCTACCTCTTCCGGATCTGGGATGTCTCAGTTCAGGGCTCCCTGAGAGGCCCCTTCCTTCCCCTGTCACATCACTACCACTCTTCCCAGACACCCACACCACCTCCCAGAGCAGGGACTATTTGAGTATTTGGTGTTAAGGGTATTGTTTTGTCATAACCTTCCTTGGTGAAAGGCACAGGGGCCCCTTTCCCATGTTGCTACTAAAAGGCCTAGATCTGGGCTACCCTCCACCCTGGGTTTGAACGCCTTCTCTGTCACCTGTTCTTTGACCTTGAGCAAACTGCAACACTTCTCTGCCTTTTGATTTCCTTGGCTATGAAAAGGGAATGCTGTCTCCACTCACTGCCACCTGCTGGGTTAGGTTGCTGGGAGAAACAGACCAGTACAGGCGCTCTTGTTATCTTGGGGAAGGAAGGCTCTAACAAAAAAAGAAAATGAGGTACTGGAATGTTTCCTCTTCATCGAAAGGTGGTACTGTCCACTGCCTCTTGTCCTGTCTCTTTCATGTCCAAAGGCTTGGTTGACTGCAAGTAAAATTGACTAACAACTGGGTGAATGTGCAGAGACCAGAATAATACAGAATGCTTAGCTGCCATTAACTTCAAGCCCTGCCCCCTTTCATCTGGTTATACAGTGAGTACGTACAAATTTCATTTCTAAACTGTCAGCTTGGAGAGTGGTCAAGGGTCTAGCAGGCAAGATGGTTTAGTGGAGAAATCTGGATTGAAATCCAGCTCCCAACACCTAGTATCCATGTGATGCCAGGAAGTTCCCTTCAACTTTGCCAAGCCTCAGCTCCTCCTTCTATAAAATGGAGACACCATTACTTTTTCATAGATTTACTTTAAGAGACATGCTTTGGGAATGTGGGTTTCTTATTATTACCTGGCTTTGTGTGAGGGGCCAGCCCAGCTAAGGTCTGAGGTCATCCCCAGATGGCTGCAAGGGGATGACTTGAGAGGCCACAGCAACTTCCCGAGACCTCCTTGTTTCGAGCTCCATCAATGGAGGGAGCCTTTCCACTGACCACATCTTGGCTTACAGCATTCTTGTAGTGATGTACTTCATGACCAGCTTTCTGAAGGCTAACAGAGTCCCCTGGGCTCTTCCTGTGCTCCCTGTCAGGTAAGGCTACAAACCTAATCAAAGGTTTCCAAGTGGAGGTCTCAAGGTCCTGTTCTGGACATCCAGATGCAGAAAAACAAGAACCTATCAAGAGCATTGCAGAGGCCAGTGTTTAGAGAAGATCTCCTGGGGAAAGTGCCAGCCTTATCACCTGGAGACCCAGGTCTCCTCTTCTGGAAAAATCTCATAAAGAAAATGAGGTACAAGGGCCCTTGCAGTGAGAAGGGGTGTTGCATTTTCAAACTAATTAAATCAAATGCTCCACAATTACCCTGTGCTACACCATTAATGAGGGAATTATCTTAGGAACTCCCCAAACAGGATTATGCACACTGACATTTTTAAAGTAGTCCTTAAGGTTAACAATCAGTTTAAGAACACGGGTTTCTCTCTCCAGGACACACACACAACCCAAATGAGGAAGGACACTGACCATTCTCCAATCTTCTCTTTTTCTTTTCCTGTCCCTGATCATTTTGCAACCTGGACCAAGGAGGAAGGAATATTCTGGATCTTTGATGTTCTAACTGAATCAAGTCAAAATGGATTCTTCAGTTGCTTCTTTCAGCAGAAAAAGCTTCTTAAGTTAGGCAAGGTGGAATTCTATGTCAACCAGTTTGACCAGAATGATGGGTGACTTAACTTCTAAGAAAATTCCTCACTTTCTCCGATGTTGAAACTGTTCAATAATAGCACCTGTGGGTGAGGCATTAATTGAATTAACTGCTTATTTTTAGCCACATAGGCTCCGTGTGCACACATGTTAAAGGCCAATTACTGAAGGCTGAGAATGCGACTGTCCACAGGTGAAAAACTGCCCCTTTTCCTACAAGTGTACAAAGAACCAGATCCTTTGTCCTCCAGGCCATTATTAGGGCAAGCTAAGGTAAATTAAGTGGATCCAGCCTCTGCCCAACAGGCAACTGGTTCTGCCTTCCCAGTCCTTCCAGTCAGTGTTTCAAAAGCCTCTTTCCTAACAAACTCACTGTTCAGTTTATCCTGCTTCACTCCAGTTCAAAGCCACCTGACTTTTGCGTTGCTAAGAGCCCCCTTAGCTGTGATATTCCAAGTTGGCTCTCCCGTGAACCAGTCCCAGCTGGCCAACTTCAAAGCAAGTTTCCACGCATGAGCCTAACCCAATCAAAGAACCTACTGCAAAAGCATCTGCATTGAGAACCACTGGGCTGGCCTTCTTATCCAGCCTCTCCTAATAGGCAGGAATGGACTGAAAGGATCTCAGAAAAATGGCCACATGTTTGGTTCTGCGAAATCATCCCAACTTTAAGGCCTGGATGAGGTGATGTTGCTTTCATGTCTAAATTTCCTCTTCCAGCTGGCTGGGAGCTCTTCTGTAGGAATGGAAAATAGCTGATCTGCCAAATGTCCACCCTGTACAGCCACATAGCGGCACATTCTGGATCCTTTTTAAGAGGGGGCAGGGTCCTGTTTTCTTTGCCCGAATGAATGTCCCAATATGTCCTCCAAGATGAACTCTGACTAAATGAGTCCAGCTCCACCACCATTCTCTGCCCCCAATTCTCACACACACTCTCATGCACATGTGCACACATCTGTAATAATGCTGGTAGGTAATAATACCTCAGACCACAATGACATTAAAACTTTTATTGAACAAAAGATAAAACAAGGAAGTCTGAGTTCACAGAGAAAAGCAGCTCTCTTACTCAAAATGTATCTTGTGCTAAATAACCTTATTAATAGCAACTGTGGAAAGGACACAGAATACGTAAAGTTACATCAACAGTCAAGGAGAACAAGGAGGAGTCATGGGGGCCGAAGGGACGATGAAGCCAGGACAAATCTATCTGCTCAGTATGAACATGCTTCTGACCCTTATGGCCTGAAATTCAATATGGATGCCCACGGACTATCATTTGGTATAAATGGAAACTGCTTCTTAGAAAAAGATTTAAATTTTTTTATATTTATTTGAAGTGTTATCCAATTTTTAAAACTTAGAAGGTCATGTTTGTGCTGACATGAAAAAGGTGGGCATTGATGCCCAGCATGACAGCCTGGCATTGGGGATGAGCTGTGCTCCCTTCTGGAAGTATATTTTTACAGGGAGTTCTCCTGTCTGTCTAAGCAACTTCCTACGGTTGGAACATTCCCCACCCAGTCCGGTGGGCTGAGCAAGAGAGCGAAAGCAAGAGAGAGAGGGAGATAGCCAAAGCACTTTACAAACAGAGAGAGGCAAGCTCATCCATACCGCCTCCCTCCCGATCAAAACCCGAAGCAAACACCTTTCCAACTTCAAGCACAGAAAATGTGGTTACAAATGAGCAACAACATCCCACAGCCAAGGTGACCGGTTGGGCGTCTTCCCTAAGCTGACCTCATACTTCCCACCCACCCCACCGATGTACCAAGGAGGGATCCACGGAAGCATAACAGCTCAAAGACAATACCTTGCTTTTTCATTGGTTAAACATTTGGCTCTGATGAATACATGTTCAGGATGCTTTTGTTAACCACAAATAAACATTCTACAATAAACAAACATCACAAATAACATCAACGCTGGTTGTTTGCCAGTCATGGGACCGAGTGCTGGAGGAGAGCCCTAACAAATACTACTTAAGGACAAAGAGAGCAACACGAAGAGGAGGAGCGTCCCCAGCCCCAGCCCCAGAGGGGACAGCGGCTTCTAAGGGGCTGACAGAGGAGACTCTCGAGAAGGGGACCCTGCGGCGTCTTCAGGAGGGAAGACAGTGAGGGTGCAAGCCCGGATACCGCCCAGAGACTCAGGGAGGTCAAAAACTTTGTGCCACTCGTCCTTTTCTGGGTCGTATTTCTGGACTATCTCAACCATACAGCGGTTGTTCCAGGAGTACCCACCCACCACATAGATTTTGTTTTCAAACACAGCAACCCCGACATCACTCTGCCCTCTTAGCATAGCAGCAATTGGAGTCCACTGATCGAGTGCCGGAGAGTAGTATTCACAGCTGAGAACATCATCATAATCGCTGGTTCCTCTAAAGTGGTTCCCACCAATCACGTAAAGCTTTTCTCCGACGGTGCACATGCAGTGCAGGCCTCTGACTGTGGTCATGGGAGCTTTCTGAGTCCACTTGTCTGTGTCTGGGTCAAAGCACATGAGCTCTTTTTGGAAAGTGTCATGAGTGATTCCTCCTGAAGAGTGAAAAAAAGAGGCATTGAATGCGCAGGTTGCACCTAGTGTGAACACTCACATTCACTTCTGAAGCACTCTAAGGTGCCCGACAGGAAGCATCAGCATTATTGTATCCATCTGACTGGTGAGAGAAATCAGGCTGTGAGAGAGGTGAGGTGCCTTACCCAGGGGCACACAACTAAGAAACATCTGAGGAAGAATTTGAACCCAGGCCTCTTGACTCCAAAGCCAATGATCTTTCTGCTAGCCCAAGCTGCTAACACTACCCTGACAGAAATTTAGGCCAAACGCTCACAGCAGAGACACAGAGTATGGTCTGGTTATTGGATCATGAGAGCATATGGAAGGTGGTCCTAAAACTATGAACCCAACAGATGTTTCTAGAGCCATAAATGGAAGAAATTAGCATTTTTCATCTTCGGAAAGAAAACCAACATGTGTCCCCTTCCTGTCCTTTCTTGACATAGCAGTTTCCAGGGCTCCCACAAAGGAAGATGAGCTGCTTAGAAATAGATTTGGAGCCAGTCACAAAGACCTTTCTACCTTCTCCTATTCCGCGCACCATCTGCAGAGCAAACACTGGGCTAGCTCCTTACCTTGGCCAATTTCATTAGTGGTCAGGTGGGTAACATCCACCCCTGCCACCTGCCCCCCACTGCTCAGGAGCAAGGAGGACCAAATGAATTCATAGAGGGAAAGTGCTTTGAGCCATCTCCAAATATGGGGCCAGTGGGGAGACCCTGACAATGTCAGATGCTCTGAGTACTGGAGTAGGCCACAAGAAGCTGAGAAACACTTAGAAAGGACACATTTCTAGACAATCAAGAACAGTGTGTTGAGGAAGCTGGGACCTTGGCCATGCGAGTGCTCTTTCAAACTAGAGAAGGAGGTCTCTATGATGCTCAATTAGCTCCCTTAGAGTGGAAACAGAATCATTCAGAAAATGTGGCCAACCCTGATAAACCCTAGGAAAGCACCTGAATATACATGGGCAAGAAAACCTCAATTAACCAGACTCTTGCTTTGGTATTATTTGTTTGGCCTCAGGGGCTTACTAGGTTAAATGGCATTAGTGATTTAAAATGTGAATTTAGCCCTTAGTAGTGGAGATCCTGGAAGTGGCTGGCAGAGGAGGGTGAGTTAACTCAATGCACTACAGATCAATCCAAAAGAGACCAGGGGGCTACTGTTCTCACTGACCTTGGGTACCTCCCTGTGGTACCCTAGGGCCCTAGAGAGCTGCACCTGTGGATGAAGAGCCTTAGAGGGTGTTTATTAGTGGTACATTTTTATTATCTACTTAATTGATTTACTCTCTCTAGATCCTGCCCAGCATGCACTTGGCCTAAAGGAAGTCTCTAGTTAATCATTCCTTTGCCTCACCTGTACTTCACTTGGCAGAAGAGGTCAAGTGCCAACCAAGCAAGGCACCTTCATGCCTGTGGACCCACTGCCAGAGTCACACAATACTGGCAGAGGCTCAGGCCACGTTCAGGCCCAACTCCTAGTCCTTTTCCATTTCCCTGCCTCTACAGTGATTGGTGATGCACAGAATGGTGACCCTCAGAAGCCCTATAAGATTGCCAGGCACCCAAGAACTTCTGTGAGGCCCACAGGAATAAAGCAGGTTCTGATAACTGAGTTTCTATGAACCCTCACGTCTTATTGGCCCCAAGTCTTTCCTACTCTGTGCTTTTTGCATGACGACTGAGGAAGATTTCCTAGCAGTCTCAACTGAGCATTGTATCAGGGAGCCAGAGCACAGACATCGTTCATGTCCATTTAGAGACAGCCACAGAAACATCTCACGTTTCTTCATTATCTCTGCTGGGCTCAACACAGTCCTCATGATGCCACGTGAATTAACAGAGAAACTGTTGGGGATGAGAAGACACCATCCTGACAGGTTTCCCATTTTACTTAGACAACCTTGCCCCAAACACAGGCCAAAAGGTACCAAGATATGTTATGGACAATGCACATGTCTAGAGGCTGAGATGCATGCCCTCTGGTCAGGCAGGATAGCTTTATCACTAAGCCATGCTAGCCCAAGGCCTAGAAGATATCTCAGAGCAGCATTTTTAGGGAAGTAGAGGCAAGAAGGGCAGTCAGGTTCACTGTAACTGAGCTTTTTGGCCTCAATGCCACTACTCTGCCATGTGCACACACGTCAATGCTCCTCGACCATCCCTACCTCAAACAAAGCCCACTCAGTTTGTCCAGGAAAACTTATCTCAACTCCCAAATCAGTTCCCTCCCCCAAACATCAGCCAACAACCCCACGCTAGGTGGCCAAAAAGCATGGCTGGGCTGTGTATGGATGGCCCCCTTTTCTTTCTCCTATAGAATTCCTTTGCCAATGCCATCCCGAGCACATGTCTGCTTCTGGGGTTGAGGAAGGGGTCAGTGACGTGCCATGCCCTACTCCTTCAGAATGGGCACCCAAGTCCTAACAATGTACTTATTATGACAAAATTCTACAACCACCAAAACAGCCTGAGGTCCTGGTTCAGTGAACTCATTCTGATGGACTTGGAGCATTTGGAACTCTCAGAGATAGAGCCATTTCAAGTCCATTTGGGGCTAAACATGATTGGAACATGGTGAGCAGGGGATTTCTCAGGGGGCTCTTTCTTTAACAGAACAATTCAAACATCAGTTCCTCCAGGAGGACCCGTAGAGCCTCAATCCTACCAAGAACACAGGGCCCACTATGTCTTGTTCTCTCCTTCAAGCATACTACAGGTACTGACTACTCTCTCTAGATCCTTGCCTGCCTAACTCTCATGATACAATTAGCTGCAGCTCAGTCAAAGAATATCCAGCGAGGATCATCTGATCTGGCTGACATCAGCCCTCAACAAGGGGAAGAAAACCTGGCGAAGGAACCACCAGAGCCCGTCACCCAAAGGTCTGGGCCTCAGAGACTCCAAAGGGAATCTTTACCCCATCAGAATGGAGAGAAGAGAGTTCTCCTGAAAGCGGTCAGAAGGGGAGCTTGGGTGACTAATGCACAAAGGGAAAAGAAGCTGTCAAGCACAGTCAAGTGTGCCTGTAGGGACTTGGCAGAGGGCTGCGTGTAAGAGGCTGATATGGACAAAATGAGTTTTTTAAAGTAGTTTATCACCTACTATTAAGTCGTTTAATCAGGCCTTAACATTGAATTCTGTGGTTATAACGCTGGTGTCAGAGTCTGAGCTGGGGAAAGGCACCAGCAAAGGGCCAGCCAGGCTGCAACAGAGTCAAGAAAGGCCCATCTCTCTTTGGCCTTGAAGCCGAAATCAATAATCCCCAAGGCAACCAATAGAACAGAGGATTTGGAGCTTCAAGAAAACTCAGGAATCATTTAAGCTAGAGGTAGCAAACTTGCCCTCAAGATGAACTAGATTCCAATATAATTGGGAAATAGTTAACAAAGTATAGGAAAATGCAATACAACATATCTAATGGGAATTTGTGGTTTTGTAAGTCAATATACTTTAATGTCTGACACCTCAGATTTAAGGCAAGTCCCTTGTTATACAACCGTGGAAGGGAAGGGTCTCCCATATAGCAGGTAGCAGAGGCAAGATCCCAGTTCAGGGCTTCTGCCTCCACCACACCACAGTGCCCCTTCCATAGCCCTGGAGCCCACCAGGGCCATTGTGGAAGACACCTGACCACTTACCATCCCCTGTACATCTCTCCTTTTTCTATCAGGTTAGGTCTCTCTCCCTTTTCCTTTTTTCCCTTCCCTTTGGGAATGAGCAAGCCTGACAGTGCCTCACTTATGTTAAAAGCATCGCTGCTCCACTTAGCAGTCTCAATGACTAAATGAGCTCTTCATGCAATGTGAACACTCTTCCCCTGGTAGAAAGTATTTGAAATGGAGTCAAAACAGTCCAATTTCATTTACACTGTTAGAGAGGGAAAATCTCTACTGTCAGCCCTTGGTTATCAACGGGCAAAATGTTTCCAATAAATTTTATTTCCAAATCCTTAACTGGTCCCCTCCCTCACAGACTCTAATCTCACTGGCACAAGTAAGAGTTTAGATTGCTGCCATTTTAATAGGGGCCTAGCCAAGAGACCAAAGAAATCCCCTCTTGGGTCCAATGACGGAAGGTGTTCCTTTCCTAATGTATGGGATGTATCAGGGGATGCTGGTCATTTTTGGTGGGCACTAGTTAACTGGGAAATGGGGAACTGGAAAACTTTGAGGTTTCCTTTAAGTCAGATATTTATAGCATGAAATAATTTGCTTCCAGGGTTAGCAAATCATAAACAATTGTATTCGAAAGTAAAGATAAAACACCTTCCCAAAGCACAGATACATTACCATTGACTTATCCGCTGTTGCAGCCTGTGGGCACAACCACTCCTACCTATGAGCATGGTGAATGGAGAGGTGGTGGCATCATTTTCTTCGGGGCCTCGACATTGTGTTAATCTCGCTCAGAGACGAGTATTATTTACTTTACCTGAAATATACATCATCCCTCCGTACACGGTACCAGCATGGCCATAGTGGGGCTCATTCATCTTGGACACGTAACCCCATTCGTTCATCCTTGGGTTATAACACTCCACTGTGGCTGGTGTGAGAAGAATAGAAGGAGATCTTTTTAAAACTTCAACTTTGCATAATCAAGTCATTTCTTCCAAGAATAACGGTCACACACACATACAAAACAGAAACACATCCGTTATGCATGAGAGCTCCCTTGAAGAAGATCTTCTGATAATGCCAGAAATTACATGAATAATTTAGATAAACTCACTGAGTTGGGAGAGTCCTTGGAGATCACCTAGTCCCCTAGGTCAATCTCCTCATTTCTCACAGAAGCCCAGGGAGATTAAGTGACTTTTCTCCAGTCATATCACTAGTCAGCCCAAAGACAGTTGTCAGCATTCTCCCAACCCAGTGCTCTATTTCAACAGCTAATACATGCGTGTAAGGCCAGATTTGTTCATTTAATAATCTTATATGCTTCTGTCATGTCTTGTCCTTTCCATTATAAACTGTCATTCTTCCTATGTACTTGGTATAAAAATGTAGGGGGTGGTGTGGGCTTACCCCATAAAAATCACCAGGATTAAAAAGGACTTCAACTCTGTTCCCCTACTTGGACAACCTCTCCCCAGTGAAGCTACTACTGCAGGCTAAGCAATACAAAACAGGCTTTCAAGGTAGCCAGGGTCACCTTCAAAAGCCTATTGGATCAGTCCAAATGCAGGTTACACAATGGATGCCAGAAACATATGGACTCGAGTACTTGCCCATGGGCATCTGACCCTACCCTTGAAACCAATTGTATGCCCGTGACTTGAAGATGATTAGAGGCAAAACTTGAAAGGTCAAAGTAAAGGGCATGATTAGAAGGCATTTTCTCTTGCGATAATGGATTTCCCTTGAATGCAAAATGTTTGAGAGAACTGACCAGCAAGTCATTCCAAAACCTCCAAGTCAGGCAAGGCAGATGAGCAGCTCTAAAGGAGAGATGGGGCAGAGATTTGAGCCCAAATCTCAGGTAAAAGACCACCATACATCTCTGGATGACAGAGGCCTATAGCACCTTCTTGCCACCTGCCCCAAAGCTTCACATGCTGATTTCTCCCTCCTTTTTCAGATCATGCATGTCAGAAATATTATGCTCCAGGGAACACTGAGCAAAGGTGTATTACTACATTTGGGGCTCTGATAACTACCTAGTGATCTCTGTCACATTCACTAGCCTAGTTGTTGAGGTTTCCTTTTGCCTTGACTCAACTACTCCCACTGGCTTCCTGACTCTTTGTTAAGAGCTTTGAAATTCTTGTCCACATTTCACAGATCTTCGTCATATATACATCATAGCACTACACACTTGAACCTCACTAAGAATTTTCTAGAAAGAAGAATTTGGCCTTCCCGTACCACATTGAAGAGTTTAATTAGGAGAGTCAATCAATCAATCCAACCTTAGGTCAAAAGATTTCATTTTAAAGGGGGGCTAATATTAAGGCCCCAGGGATGGACACTTAATATAGCATAAGCTGAGGACGCACTGTTTACTTACTTATAAACCGCCAACACTTCATCTGACACTGCCCACAGCCCCAGCCCAGCCCAGCCCACCCCACCTTACCCCACCTTACCCCACCCAGCCCTCCAACCCTTGCTGCTTCGCTAAATGGCAGCACTTCTGTGCCCAACTGCCCAAGAATAGAAGGTATTTCCACGGCCAAGGCCAAAGCCAAATACAACTGCCATCTCCCTGAAGACCAAATAGTGAATGTTAAAGTCATCAACAGCTGTTTCTTCAGTCTATCTCCTGACTGTCTTTATACAGCTTGACTCTGGGCTGTCTAATAAACACAAACTCCACTGAGTTATGGGAGCATAGACTTAGAGCTGGAAGGACCTTTAGAGGCCACTCAATCCAGCCATTTAATGTTACAGAAGGGGAAATTGAGGCCTGGAGAGGTACAGCGACTTGCCCAGGTCTCCCTGACTCCAAGACCAGTGATCTGTCCACTGCATCCTCTCCTCTCACCATGCTTACAGAAGGAGGGCCCAGTATATTGACGGCTATATGGTATCAGCAAAGAAATTAACCGGATTGGTTTATACAAGTAAAAAAGGCAGTTTGATCAGAAAGACCAACCCCCAACAGGAGCCCAGAGATCATCTCCACATTAGCTTTCACCTATCCTGTTCCAAAAACCTGCTGCTATCTTGAACTCTGTGATTTCTAAGAGGAGAAATTCCACACAATTTTGTGACCTATGCTGGTATGTCAAGGCCCCTCCTTATGTCCCAGCCTGATACGTTACATGGTTTTCTTCTTGTTTGGTTTGTAGTGGGGATGGAGGCTGAATAGTCAGTTGCTCACCACCATTGGCAACATTATTATACACGTCATATTAATACCTAGTGGAGAGAGAATGGAATCCAGAGGCTGGAAAACCTGGGTTCAAATGCAATCGATCTGAATGGCCCTCTCTCTAAACACGGGTAAGATGCTTCCTGAGACTCAGAGAGCTGGGGAAGTTATCTACCAAGCCAGTTATCCATCAGTAATGCCAAGAATGCCAATGACTTGGGGATGGAGGATCAAGATGGCACCACCGCTGGGATAAGTGGTGGTATTGTTTTGGTCATGGGTTCTGCACATCAGGCTACACTCTCTCACCTAACCCCTGCTCTTGGATGTTCCATGGATCTGCAAGGTAGCTAACTGATCTTATTTTCAGCTATATATGAAAAATATAAGGGAGGAATCACTCCCATCCTTCTCTTCTGTCAACTAGCCTGTGACTTTTCTTTCAGTCTCTCAGTCATTCTCATTCACTTCTTTTGGTTTTTCTCTACACACGACTCCCTTGACCTATTAAACCCCACATAGCCATGCACCTGATTAAAGGGAGCCTTGTGCTATTGCCTGGGACACTACTTACCAGTCAGCTTGATGTAGGGTGCCTAGTGCCAGGAGCAAGACTAGAGAGGAAAGGAGCAGAGGAGCCTAGTGCTGGAGGCACAATGTGGCTACTCCACATTAGTCTTTTGATTGCTAGCATGGCCATGGGGCACCTATACATCCACCTTTAATAGCCAGAGAGAGCAGTCCACATGGGTGATACAACAATGACATGTTGGTAGGCTGGGTAGCACAGGGGACATCTCCAGGATGTCTTGTTTACCCAGCCCCTCCAAATGAATGCCCTCCTTGGGCCATCAAGGACTGCCTGACCCTGGGACTCCAAGTCAGGCTTAGAGCCAAGGCCTTGGAGTGGGGGGCAAGAAAGGCTGGCAGGAAGGGAGGGGGGGTTTGGACCCAGTTCTAAGGCATTATTTAGTCAAGAGAGCCCAAAGCCAGAAGGAAGATTGGGGTACTTCACACATGGTCAGGGATTTCAGTCTACAACTTTTTGAAAATTCAGTGGCATTCTATAAACTACTGCTTTGTTAACGTCTGGCTGAAGTACCAGAGATCTAAGCTGTCACCTCGGGCCCACAATTTAGAAAACGCAACAGAAGATGGCTATCTTATGCTACAGGACTGCTCAAGATGCCAGAAAGCGGAAGCTCATCATTCACGGAGGTGCCAGCCGCTGAGAGGGTCCCTAACTTTTGGGGGGCTTTCTGCTGTGACATGGCTCTGTTCTTTCCTAATCCTTTGCAGGGACCTGGTGAAGAGAGGAAATGACACACACATTTATATGAGCTCAGGCAGAGTACTAGCAAGTTCCATCAATCCTTGTCCTTTCCTAAGTCTACACAGGTAAGGCTCAGCATTTCTCTGCCTGGGAAGCCACAGAAAGCCAAGCATTTTCTTTGGGACCATTTGGGTGTCCAGAAGTCAGGACAGGCCTAGGAAAACTAGGATGAATCACCAACACAAGGCTTTTCTTTATTTCTAGGAGGAGAGAGGCTCTTATTGGATTTTCCAATTCAATTCAACCAACATTTATTAAGTTCCACTCTGTGCCCAGCCCTGTATGAAAGCCAACTGGGAGTCCCATGTAGAGTCTGTATGAGGGGTAGAAACACACTCCTTAGAAGCACCTCTGTCTTCAGCACCACGTGTTACACAGTTTCTACTGCTCTATGTTGGGGTCAGAGGGTTAATAAAAAGGGGGACAAGAGAACCACAGAGGCAGTTTTATCTCATGGAACAGATTGGTCTCTGATGTTGCTTGTGGGGTAGGGATTGGAGGGGGCATCTGAGTCTTCCACTTCCCAAGGGGCCAAATTTGTGCTCTGGACAAGTGGGGCTCCAGGGAGAGTCATCAGCAAGACTTCAAATAGTTCAGGTATTATACATGTGACCCAGGCCAGAGGAAGAATGAGAATGCTGGAGATCACCCAAGTCAACATATCAGTTCATGTACATGTGGCTGCAAGATCATGAGCATGCTTGGCTACATATCAAAACAGTGAGTTGAGTCTTTGAAAAGAAGTCTGCCTGCTTGTGTCTTGTGGCGTCTTGTGGATAACGGATGCTATTTTCCGTACTTAGCTCTAAACACATCCACGTGAAAAGATGGAATTAGAAAAGAAAGATGAGGTGCCGACATGAGTCACACAGAACAAACAAAACCCATCTGCCTCTGTCTTCTTGAGGAAATAGGGGCTGATTTTTACTACATAATTAAATTAGCTTGATATATAATTCATTCTGGATCTCAAAGTTATTCTGGAGAAAAGAAAAGGATCAACAATTTCACCCAAGGGAAGATGAATCAATTCAATTCCACAGCTCTTTCTCAAGAGCCACTATACACAGTGCCAGGAGAATGGGATCACAAGGCCTTAGCTGGCACGTTCCTGCCTAATGAAGGACAGGCAAGCATTCTGAACCTTCCGAATACAAGCCCTGCTGATGGATTTACTCACAGTTGCTGCTTCCCAATAACGGGTCCCCCCAAATCTGAGAGCTGTCACTCCTCTGCCTAACCTTCCAGTTGGTCCTAACTGGCATTTAGGGTCTCATTCTACTGGCCAAGCTCAAGGCACAAGGCATGGAGTGTCAAATGAAATGCTTCCACTTGGAGAAAGGTGCATAAAAACACCAAAGAGGGAATTCAAATGGAGCTGCGAGAAAGAGTTCTAGCTAGTGGGGGTCGTCATCATCATTATTTCTGGAAGTGTTCCCAGAGAACAGGGCTCTGTGCTTGGCACTGGCCGTGTCATGAGGCTCAAGACCCAGCCTCTGACCTTTGCAGCAGATTGGAGCTCCTGACCTGCTGGATATCACCAAACACCCTCGGGAGAAGGAGACCAGTGGGTTAGGGACAGATGACAAGGGACATGACCATAACCCAGGCAGGGAGAAACTCACAAAGAAACCAAACTGTTCCAAAGGCCTGGGCTTCAAATGCTCTCAAGCACACAAAGACCAAATCTGTAACAAGGCAAACTCAGGCCTGACATAAGGAAAAGCTTCCTAACCGTCATGGCAGAGAGGACTGCAGCAAAGGTGGGAGTATGCTCCTCCCCCTCATCGAAGCCCT